>NC_084606.1:3951125-4121125 GCF_033807715.1 Cololabis saira
TTCAGCAGGTTCTGTATGGATTTGCATTGTGCATCGTGTTCTGCATTCTGATTGGCTAAACAGTCTCCCCGCTTCTTCACTTCCTGTATCAATAACGTTGGTTGCTTAGCAACAAGCTGAGAACGAACAATGAGCTTCAGCAGCAGCTGAAGGACAGGAGCCTTTGATTAATTGTTCATTACAGTCTCAGATATAACCAATGGTGGCATGTTGGTTTATAAGAATCTTTTTGCCCAGAAGAAAAAAGAGCGACAACAACGACCCATAACTATTTTCTTCTCTGGAAAAAACACTCCTGCACCGCGGCTTTAGGAGAAAAAGACGCTACAGAGTCGGGATGCAGCGGCTCAGAAGAGCAGTGGAATACGTGTGAGGCGATGCTGATCTCTGCAATTTGAACCTTCTATAATAATTGTAAAAATAATTTCACTTACCACAGGTTCTTTTTAGAACATAACCGCTGCAAAAAACCAGGGATTACTGTAATGACAATGGCCGGGTTTCCCAGATCCAACCTCTCTTAAGGATTTAAGAGAGGTTCAAAGAAGGTTTGAACTAAGAGAGAACCCTAAGATATGGGTGTTTCCCAGATGACTTCTTAACACCGTCCTTTAGTTTCGCTCTTTCAGAAGCTCTTTGGAGCAGCTGTCCGGTTCTGAAACCAAATCAATCGATGCCAGGCAAATCGATCACCGATCACTATCAGCGCATTTTCACACGCAGCACTGCTACCTAACGCACTAATTCCCTGCTGCCTGTGCGTTATAATAAAAAATTAAGATGATAAATATAATTCAATGACCCTTTTTCATCCAAACGGTGCGTTACTCCGTTATTTCTGGCTACAGTGAGGCTTTTTTTCCCCACACGCAGAGACCGGGAGGAAACGTGGTGGGCGTGTGTGTGCGTTCAAAAACATGAGCCAAGAGAAGGCGAGTTTCGCAAATCGCAACGTGGAATTATAGCAATCCCTGGTTTTTCGCAGGGGTTATGTTCCAAAAAGAACCCGTGATAAGTGAAATTCTTTTTACAATTATAGAGGGCTTCTAATTGCGGAGATCAGCCCCGCCACGCACGTATTCCTGCTCTTCTGATGCTGCTGCATCCTGACTCGCGCTGTAGCGTCTTTTTCTCCTAAACCCCGCGGTGCAGGTGGGTTTTTTCAAGAGAAGAAAATAGTTATGGGTCGTTGTCTTCGCTCTTTTTTCTTCTGGGCAAAAAGATTCTTTAATATAAACCGACACCATTGATTATATTTGAGACTGTAATGAACGATTCATCAAAGGCCGTTCTTCAGCTGCTGCTTCCCTGTCATCACACATGTAGGTGCTCGGGCTCGGGCTCGGGCAGGAGGATCGGTGTCACGGCTGCCTGACAGCGCGGTCCGACAGCACGTCCAGGGGATTGAAGTGCTGACGCACGAATGCGTTCATAAAAACAGTTCTGCTTCGTTCATAAAAACAGTTCTGCTTCGCGCACGGCGACGCGGTTGATTTGCAGAGAGAACATGCTGTATAGCAGCCAAATTATCAAATAAATGATATTCATGATGATCGTTTTATTTGTGCGTAATGCATAAAGCATATACAGGAACACACTTGTTATTCCTTATTTTTCTTTTTTTTCCCCCTTTGCTGTCACCAATAAATGCTAAACAATATAAATCTAAAGTATAAAATAGATAAAAATTTGTGCGGGGTGCATTGTTTTAATATCTCATTGCTTGGTGTGATATTGATTTGCCTGACGTGGCTGGATCTGTGAGTCTTTGTTCACTAAGATGGTTGTAAAGACTGGGTCAGCAGCATCTTTCATTTCCTTCTTAATGAAAGAGATACTTAAGCTAAGAGCAACTCTGGGAAACGCGATTTTCTTTCACAGGCTCCTTAAGAAGGTTTGAAAGAAGTCTTTCGCTGTTAAGAACTACTTAACTGATCTGGGAAACCGGGCCAATATCTCCACGTTGTGAAACTCACCTTGCTCCCCTGGCTCGCCATCACCGTCATGTTTTTGAACGCACACACACATCCACACTACGTTTCCTCCGGTCTCCGTGTGTGGGGAAAAAAAGCTTCACTGTAGCCAGAAATAATGGAGTAACGCACCTTTGGTAACGGTAATTGCGTTACTGAATCTAAAAAGTAATGCGTTAGAGTATTAGTTACCGCAAAACTAACGGCGTTGCTGTAACGCGTTACTAAATAACGCATTAGTCCCAACACTGGTGACACGCAGGGGCGGATCTAGGATGTCAGGAGATCCGGGGGGGAAAATGTGAACAAAAAGCACTGGACAACAAATTCAGACCTTTTTACTATAAGAACGTTACAATAGTCAGCAGCTACTTGAACTGGTTTCTTTTGTCAGAAAAAGTTAAAAAAAAAGTAAAAGAAAAAAAGTTTTTCTGGTCTGGCGCCCTTTCCCCATTCGTTTGGACGTACAGCTCGGTTTGCAAAAGCTCTCTACCACTACCAAAAGCTTTCTTCCACTTTTAAACACACCTGCTATGCCCAAATTGTGGGAGATTTCTCTCCGCTTTTGTCCCACGCAGCGACGCACGCCGTACGCCGTACCCCACGCCGTACCCTACGCCGTAGGCTCTGCGTCGATTTAACGCGGAACCATAAATCAGCTCCCGAGCCGGCAGGCGGCTGTACTCATCTGGAAAGCCGACGGAGTGGGAGAAACAGCTGTAGACTGCAGTTCGTCTGGAAATAGAAAAGAAAATATTAGGCCCAGTCCCAATCCCCCCCATGTCCTACTTTTCATCCCTACCCCTAAATTTACGCGTTCCCGTGAGGGTAGTGGTGTCCCAATTCCTCTTTTCACCTAGTGGTAGTGGCTTAAACAAGGGTTAGGGGGCATCAATCTGGCCCTTCACAGTGAGGGATTTCAGATGCTGACTAGTCGACCGAGGGTTGGAAACATTTTCCAGAATGCTTTTCGTCGTCATTTGCGGACTGAATCAAACAAAAAAAACATGACGAACATTTCTTATTTTTTAGTGAATAAAATAGATATTTTGAGTTAGTTTCTGGATAAAAATGCGTTTTGATTACATTTCTAACTAGAAATATATATTTTACTTTCATAATATTCACTCAGTGAATGTACATAATCACTCACTTGGTCGTTGTTGCAAAGTCTTTTTCAAACCTCGCCAGAATAAAGGCTGATTTATGGTTCCACGTTACACCAACGCAGAGCCTACGGCGTAGGTTACGCGGCGACGCGCGCCGTACGCCGTACCCTACGCCGTAGGCTCTGCGTCGATTTAACGCAGAACCATAAATCAGCTCCCGAGCCGGCAGGCGGCTGTACTCATCTCGAAATTTTCGGAGCACATTTCTTAACAGGCGTAGCTACAACTGTTAGATTTAATCTATTAAACCGACATTTATTTTCCTAAATGATTTATTTCAGCCAGTGGTAATTCTCCACAGAGCTGCAGGTTTCTCCCCCGGGACGACGGCGCAGATTGACCCGGCCGTGAGCTGCTGCTGTTACCATGGTAACAGCTGCAGCTGCTGCTGCTGCTCCGAGCCGGCGGCTCTTCTCATCCCCGAAAACATCGGATCAAATTTCTTAACAGCGTTATTTGGATAAACTGAGCCCAGGTTGGGGATCTTAACGGTTACTTTTACGCCTGAAAAAATATTAAAACTTAATAAAGCGGCATATTAACAGCGCTACAGCTGAAATTAAAACAGTTTTTATCTCTGGGCTTCCTGATATGTTGTGACGTATGTGCAAACGTAACTACGCAGTCGCTTACGTACCCGAACGTAAACCACGCAGTGACGTAGCAGCAAAATTTAGGGGTGGTGCTGAAAGTAGGGGTAGTGGGAGTATTGGGACAGGGCCCTGGGAAGATTAAAAGTGCCCTAAAATCTGTGGCCTCATTTTTAGGGCTAGTTAGGGTCGCCACCCGTCCCGTAAAATACGGAATTGTCCTTTATTTGAGAAAAAAATGTTGCGTCCCGTATTGAACTAATACGGGACACGATTTGTACCGTATTTTCATTAACTTTTACACCATATTCTAGTTGAATTATTGAAATAAATTAACTTTTACACCAAATTCTAGTTGAATTATTGAAATAAATTAACTTTTACACCATATTCTAGTTGAATTATTGAAATAAATGAACCTTTACACCATATTCTAGTTGAATTATTGAAATAAATTAACTTTTACACCATATTCTAGTTGAATTATTGAAATAAGTTAACTTTTACACCATATTCTAGTTGAATTATTGAAATAAATTAACTTTTACACCATATTCTAGTTGAATTATTGAAATAAATTAACTTTTACACCACATTCTAGTTGAATTATTGAAGTAAGTTAACTTTTACACCACATTCTAGTTGAATTATTGAAATAAATTAACTTTTACACCATATTCTAGTTGAATTATTGAAATAAATTAACTTTTACACCATATTCTAGTTGAATTATTGAAATAAGTTAACTTTTACACCATATTCTAGTTGAATTATTGAAATAAATTCACTTTTACACCATATTCTTCACCTGTAGCTATATTCTACATCTGGGCTGATGTGGACATACAGTAGCATAGGAGGCTATTTCAGCTGCTATATGGTTGTCTGTCTGTACAGTCATGCAAGTTCAATGCTATTAAAGCACTTTAAACTTTAAATCCAAGCATTTTGTTTTTCATATAAAATAAACACATTTTTATTCAGTTTAGAAGTTTTGGGGCTTTTTTTTTGGCTCTTGCGCTGCTGAAATCTATTTTTTAATCTCCCCGCAGCCACACTGACCGTCACTCCTGACCGATCTCAGTTCTTCCGGTACGAAAACATCTCTCTTCGCTGCGGGGACTCCAGCTGGACGTTGAAGAGGAACACTTCCTACCGCACGGCTCAGGAATCCCAGCAAGGGTGGGCGCTCCCCAGAGGGGATGCCTGGCTGATTGAGACTGCTTACCCATCAGACTCTGGGGTGTACTGGTGTGAGTCCCAGCAGGGGGAATGCAGCAACGCCGTCAACATCACAGTGACCGGTAACACCACGAGTATACAGCTTTACTGTCTTTGCTCGGTTTGATAGATCATTTATAACCCAACCGGACAAGGACCCAAACTGAGGACCGAGTATTAGGCCAAAAAATTGGAAATTACAGGAATAAAGTCATAATATTATGAGAATAAAGTCATAAAATTATGAGAATGGAAACATTCTGTTAGAGTTCTCATGAATTACCACTTTATTCACGTAATATTACGACTTTATTCTCGTAATATTACAAATTTATTCTCATGATATTACGACTTTATTCTCGCAACATTACGACTTTATTCTCGTAATATTATGACTTTATTCTCATAATATTACGACTTTATTCTCATAAATTACCACTTTATTCTCTTAAATTACCACTTTATTCTCATAATATTACGACTTTATTCTCATAATATTATGACTTCATTCTCGCAACATTTTGACTTTATTCTCGTAATATTACGACTTTATTCTCATAATATTACGACTTTATTCTCATAACATTATGACTTTATTCTCATAATATTACGACTTTATTCTCTTAAATTACGACTTTATTCTCATAATATTACGACTTTATTCTCATAATATTACGACTTCATTCTCGTAACATTTTGACTTTATTCTCGTAATATTACGACTTTATTCTCATAATATTACGACTTTATTCTCTTAATATTACGACTTTATTCTCGCAACATTATGAATTAATTCTCATGATATTACGACTTTATTCTCTTAATATTTCAACTTTATTCTGATAATATTATGAATTTAATCTCGTAATTTTACGACTTTATTCTCGTAACATTACGACTTTATTCTCGTAATATTACGACTTTATTCTCATAATATTACGACTTTATTCTCGTAATATTACGACTTTATTCTCGTAATATTACGACTTTATTCTCGTAATATTACGACTTTATTCTCATAATATTACAACTTTATTCTCGTAATATTATGAATTTATTCTCATGATATTACGACTTTATTCTGATAATATTATGAATTTATTCTCGTAACATTACGACTTTATTCTCATAATATTACGACTTTATTCTCGTAATATTACGACTTTATTCTCGTAATATTACGACTTTATTCTCATAATTTTACGACTTTATTCTCGTAATATTACGACTTTATTCTCGTAATATTACGACTTTATTCTCGTAATATTACGACTTTATTCTCGTAATATTACGACTTTATTCTCGTAATATTACGACTTTATTCTCATAATATTACGACTTTATTCTCGTAATATTACGACTTTATTCTCATAATATTACGACTTTATTCTCGTAATATTACGACTTTATTCTCGTAATATTACGACTTTATTCTCGTAATATTACGACTTTATTCTCATAATATTACGACTTTATTCTTGCAACATTATGAATTTATTCTCTTAATATTTCGACTTTATTCTGATAATATTATGACTTCATTCTCGCAACATTTTGAGTTTATTCTCGTAATATTACGACTTTATTCTCGTAATTTTACGACTTTATTCTCGTAATATTATGACTTTATTCTCGTAATATTATGACTTTATTCTCGTAATATTACGACTTTATTCTCGTAATTTTACGACTTTATTCTCGTAATATTATGACTTTATTCTCGTAATATTATGACTTTATTCTCGTAATTTCCAATTTTTTTTGTCTTACTGTGGCCCTAATACTCCATCGTACGGAAACAGTGAAGCAGGTTTTGCTTTCCATTTCAGCTAAAGTTGTGATCCTGGAGATCCCTCCACATCCCGTGAACGAGGGAGACGATGTGACTCTTCATTGCTCTTACAAGGAAGAAGAAGAGGAAAAATCAACTTCGAAGTTCTCCACGAACTTCTACAGAGACAATGTTTTCATCGGGAAAGAAGATACAGGGAAGATGAGCCTTAAATCCCTGTCCAGGGCTAAGGAAGGTTTTTACCGGTGTCAGCATCCTTCTCATGGGAAGTCTGAAGAAAGCTGGCTGCCAGTGAAAAGTGCTTCTGTTTCTCACAGTATGTATTAAATCCAGGCTCTTTCATTAATTTCTGTGTTTGTAAGGATTTATAATGCATTAGGAGACTTAGGGCCAATCCCAATACACCCCCTACTTTCTACCACTAGCCCTAAAAAAGAAGCCACGGATTCTTCTCATGAATTACCACTTTATTCTCATAAATTACCACTTTATTCACGTAATATTACGAATTTATTCTCATAGTATTATGACTTTATTCTCATAATATTACGACTTTATTTTGATAATATTACGAATTTATTCTCGTAATATTACGACTTTATTCTCGTAATATTATGACTTTATTCTGGTAATATTATGACTTTATTCTGGTAATATTATGACTTTATTCTCATAATATTATGACTTTATTCTGGTAATATTATGACTTTATTCTCATAATATTACGACTTTATTTTGATAATATTACGAATTTATTCTCATAATATTACGACTTTATTTTGATAATATTACGAATTTATTCTCGTAATATTACGACTTTAATCTCGTAATATTATGACTTTATTCTCGTAATATTATGACTTTATTCTCATAATATTACGATTTTATTTTGATAATATTACGAATTTATTCTCATAATATTACGACTTTATTCTCGCAACATTATGACTTTATTCTCGTAATATTACGACTTTATTCTCGTAATATTATGACTTTATTCTCGTAATATTATTACTTTATTCTCGATTAGATTTTAGGGCCCTTGTAATCTTCCCAGGGCCCTGTCCCAATACTCCCACTACTCCTACTTTCAGCACCACCCCCTAAAATGTGCGTGCTACGTCACTGCGTGGTTTACGTTCGGGTACGTAAGCGACTGTGTAGTTACGTTTGCGCAAACGTCACACCATATCAGGAAGCCCAGAGATAAAAGCTGTTTTAATTTCAGCTGTAGTGCTGTTAATATGCCACTTTATTAAGTTTTAATACTTTTTCAGGCGTAAAAGTAACTGTTAAGATCCCCAACCTGGGCTCAGTTTATCCAAATAACGCCTGTTAAGAAATTTGACCCGATGTTTTCGGCAATGATAAGAGCCGCCGGCTCGGAGCAGCAGCCGGAGTACAGACGTGATCGCCAGGTCAACCTGCGCCGTCGTCCTGCAGCTCTGTGGAGAATTACAGCTGGCTGAAATAAATCATTTAGGAAGATAAATGTTGGTTTAATAGATGAAATCTAACAGTTGTAGCTACGCCTGTTAAGAAATTTGCTCCGAAAATTTCGGAATGAGAACTCGGGAGCTGATTTATGGTTCCGCGTTAAATCGACGCAGAGCCTACGGCGTAGGGTACACGTCGCTGCGTACCCAACGCCATATGCTCTGCGTTGGTGTAACGCGGAACCATAAATCTGTCAGGGTTTGACACTTCCCCCCAGTTTGAGTTTCAGTTCTGTCCCTCCTGTTTCCCATTTGCCCTGATTGTCTGCACCTGTGTCTCGTTGTGTCTCGTTATCCCCTGTGTATATCTGGTCTTGTCATTCCTTTGTTCCCTGTCGGTCCGTTCTGTTGTGATTCGGTTTTGTTGAGGACCCAAACGCAGGAGAGCAGGAGCCAGGAGTTCACAACAAAAAAAGGGTTTATTTACAAAAAGGCAAAAACAAAGTGCTGCTTGGCAGGATTAACAAAAACCAGGATCATGAAGGACAAAAACTACGAGGAGACATGGAGGAAGAAACAGTACGGACCGACAGGGAACAAAGGAATGACAAGACCAGATATACACAGGGGATAACGAGACACAACGAGACACAGGTGCAGACACAATCAGGGCAGATGGGAAACAGGAGGGACAGAACTGAAACTCAAACTGGGGGGAAGTGTCAAACCCTGACAAAATCAGCCTTTATTCTGGTGAGGTTTAAAAAAGACTTCCCAACAACGGGCAAGCGAGTGATTATGTACATTCACTGAGTGAATATTATGAAAGTAAAATATATATTTCTCGCTAGAAATGTAATCAAGATGCATTTTTATGCAGAAAATAACTCAAAAATATTGATTTTATTCACTAAAAAATAAGAAATGTCCGCCATGTTTTTTTTTTTTTTTATTCAGTCTGCAAATGACGACGAAAAGCATTCTGGGAAATTTTCTCTGTCCCTCGGTCAGCTAGTGAGCATCGGAAAACCCTTCGCTCTGAAGGGCCAGATTGATGCCCCCTAACCCTTGTTTGAGCCACTACCACTAGATGCAAAGAGGAATTGAGACACCACTACCCTCACGAGAACATGCAAATGTAGGGTTAGGGCTGAAAAGTAGGACTAGGGGGGGATTGGGACTGGGCCTAATATGTTCTTTTCTATTTCCAGACGAACTGCAGTCTACAGCTGTTTCTCCCACTCCATCGACTACCTTTAACCGTTGGAGCCGGCTGATTAGCGGCGTTCTGCTCTTCGCCCTCTACACTGTCGTCCTCATCTTGGCTGTGTACACGTACCGAAAGTTGGTTCGAGGTAAACAAAAACAAAAACAAGACAGCACACATTTTCTCAGTAAAGGTTGCAGTTCCTGGACCGGCCACTGGAGGGCCAGATCGGTTTCCGACTAACCACTGGACAGAGCTGGTAGAGGAGCCAGAACTTGTACTCAAGTAAAAGTACTGTTACTTCAGAATAATATGACTCAAGTAGAAGTAAAAAGTAGTCATCCAAATAATTACTTGAGTAAAAGTAAAAAAGTACTTGGTGAAAAAAAACTACTCAAGTACTGAGTAACTGTTGAGTAACGTCTGATTTATTTTTTTAACACAACCATTCAAACAGACAAAGGTACAAAATAATCATCTTCAGGCAAATTAAATCAATAAAATAAAGTAAAATTAATTTAAAAAATGGCTTAAATTAAAATAATCTTAAAGTAAATGCAAGTACCAGGGGCGTTTCTTGGGACTGAGAACATTGGGGGCTGAGCCCAGACCCTTATAGGGAAGCCTATGGGATCTACCTGGGGAAAAAAGCTCAATGGTTTCTTGAGCCTTATTGCGTCTTGTCTACAGCCAAACACTGCCAAAATGTACCAGAATTAAACATATTATATTGATAGAAACAGGATGATTCACTTATAGATAACACAGGAATTAAAGCAAAAGAGGTTGCCACCTTTCAGAAATAGAAATAAAGGACGCCCCGATTTCAGCAGCGCAGGAGCCAAAAAAAAGCCCCAAAACTGCATAAAAATGTGTTTATTTTATATGAAAAAACGTGTTCTTTAATAGCATTGAACTTGCATGACTGTACAGACAGCCAACCATATAGCAGCTGAAATAGCCTCCTATGCTCTGTATGTCCACATCAGCCAAGGTGTAGAATATTGCTTCAGGTGAAGAATATGGGGTAAAAGTTAACTTATTTTAATAATTCAACTAGAATATGGTGTAAAAGTTAATTTATTTCAATAATTCAACTAGAATATGGAGTAAAAGTTAATTTATTTCCATAATTCAACTAGAATTTGGTGTAAAAGTTAACTTATTTCAATAATTCAACTAGAATATGGTGTAAAAGTTAACTTATTTCAATAATTCAACTAGAATATGGTGTAAAAGTTAACTTATTTCAATAATTCAACTAGAATATGATGTAAAAGTTAAATTATGTCAATAATCCAACTAGAATTTGGTGTAAAAGTAAACTTATTTCAATAATTCAACTATAATATGGTGTAAAAGGTAACTTATTTCAATAATTCAACTAGAATTTGGTGTAAAAGTTAACTTATTTCAATAATTCAACTAGAATATGGTGTAAAAGTTAATTTATTTCAATAATTCAACTAGAATATGGTGTAAAGGTTAATTTATTTCAATAATTCAACTAGAATATGGTGTAAAAGTTAAATTATGTCAATAATCCAACTAGAATTTGGTGTAAAAGTAAACTTATTTCAATAATTCAACTATAATATGGTGTAAAAGTTAACTTATTTCAATAATTCAACTAGAATTTGGTGTAAAAGTTAATTTATTTCCATAATTCAACTAGAATTTGGTGTAAAAGTTAACTTATTTCAATAATTCAACTAGAATATGATGTAAAAGTTAAATTATGTCAATAATCCAACTAGAATTTGGTGTAAAAGTAAACTTATTTCAATAATTCAACTAGAATTTGGTGTAACGTAACGTACGGTGCGCGTCGCCGCGTACCCTACGCCGTCGATTTAACGCGGAACCATAAATCAGGCTTAACGCGGGCGAATTTGTCAGTTTTCTTTTCGTCTTTTCAACTGAACACGCAAACACAAAGGATGCAATGCTTGCTTATGCACCATCGTAGAACCGGGCCTGGCATAATATATGTCCGTATTGGTTCAATACGGAACTTTTAATTCCCAATTTCCAACCCCTACCTGGAGGTGAAGCCCGAGTCCTCCCCGCTGTCTGTCACATAGAAAGATCTGGCACAGACGCAACAGGTCCTGTTGTCCCGCCACTAAGATTTTGCTGGCCTTAATGTTTCCTGTGTTTTATTTTGTTATTATTGATCAATTTAGTGTTGATGTGTGTGTGTGACAGACGTGTGTATGGGGGGTTAATGAAAATACGGGACAAATCGCGTCCCGTATTAGTTCAATACGGACGCAATCCATCTCTCTGATTGGTCTTGGTGTCTCGACGTCATCCCCTGTTGCATTCACTGATAATGGAAAACTACAACTTCTTTAGTGACTCGTAATGTACAGTTATGATTTTTTTCTTCTGAAGTTGAATTATCCGGGGCTAAAGAAATAACGTCCGGGGCTAAAGCCCCGGATGCCCAGGCCAGGCGATGCCACTGGCAAGTACTTTAATAAATTATAAAATAAATAAAATAATAACAAAATAAAAATAAAAATTAAGCACAAGTAGTACAAAATTTCAAGCCTTTGTACTACTCTTTTTTTACCAGGCAGAACTAGAACAAACATGAACTCATAGAAACTCTGTGTGTGTTTGAGTCTGTGTAAATGTGACAAAACATGCAAAAACAAACATTTTTCCCAAAGAATCACTCAGTGATGTCATGAGATTGACACGTACGTGGATAAAAGGGATAAAAGAAAAGTAACAGCTCAACGTAGACTAATGTAGCGGAGTAAGAGGAACAGTTTCTTCTTCACAAATCTACTCAAGTAAAGGTAAAAAGTATAGCGATTCAAAACTACTCCTAAAAGTACAACATTTCCCAAAACTTACTCAAGTAAATGTAACGGAGTAAATGTAACTCATTACTAACCACCTGTTATTGCACAGATGTTTCTGGGAACCATGTTAGCTAAGCAAGTCCCTATCCAATCACATGATTTCTGAATGATCAGAATCGGATGGATATTTTCATTTTTAATTCAACATATTGTACTACTACACAACATTTATTAACTGTTTATCAATACGTTTTATTGTCAAAAATGACTGCTTATGTCAGGTGGGGCTTGGGCGTCAGTGTTGCCAACTTAGCTACATTTAGCAAGTTTCAGGCCGTTCTAGAGATTTTTTTACTAGTGACGGATCCATCTACATTTTTAAGGGGTCATGGGAGATTCTAACTTGAAGGCTTGTATCGTTTTCAGTCTTCTCAGTGAGCAGCCTGTGAATGAATTGGAAGACAGGTTTTATTTGCAACAGATAAATAAAAATGTTGAAATATGTCCTCTCCTGCTGACATCCTAATTAATTAATTGTCGCTATCTTGCGCTGTCAGTCTCACTCATGTATCACTCTCTCTCATCACTACGCTGACTGCAGCTCAACATCTCCCCCTAGAGTCTAATCAGTAACTACAACAACTTATATATTATTTATATAATAATATAATATATAATAATATTATTAATAATATTAAAATAATATTAAAAAATAGCACGTTATGATGAAGTGCAAGTTCGAGAAAGAGCTGAAGGAAGCAAAGCCCCCCCTTACATTGTCATATAGTATATAATACAATTATATATACATATGTATATATATATACATATGTATATATATATATATATATATATATATATATATATATATATATACATATGTATATATATATATATATATATATATATATATATATATATATATATATATACTGTACTATACTAGTACTATATATATACACACACAAATACAGACACACATTCATACAAAATTCCATAAGAATATTCATAATCCATAAATCAATGCAATCTAAAAGATTCAGAGCATTTAACTTATGAATGAATATAAATAAAGCCTGCATTACAAACATGCTAACTAAATAAAATCCTGTCTAAAAAAAATCATAAAATTAGCTGTCCAGTTATTTGTAGCTGCCAAGAGTGTTTGTTTATACTTATTTTTAAATAGTTTTGAGTTAATGCACATGTTCACGTCCTCATCTAGTTTGTTCCACATTTTTACACCACAGACAGATAAAAGCACATAGTTTTCAGAGTTGAATGGATGGTAAGCTGTTTAAAGTTATGATTCCCTCTTAAATAGTATGTTCCCTCTCTAACCACGAACATTATTTGGATGTTGTTTGGTAACAATTTATTCCAGACTTTAAACATAATCGGACCCGTTTTAATTTTAACTAAGTCCCAGAATTTTAAAATACCCGATTTTAAAAACAAAGGATTTGCATGAGCAGTGTGCTTTTATATGTATCCCCCCAAACCTCAGCAGAATAGGATCAATAGGTGTATAGTACAATATTTGAAGTGATTTCTGATCTAAAACATGTTTCGCTTTGCTCAGTATTCCAATACTTCTGGATAATTTAGAGCACAAATATTTTACATGATGTTTCCAGCACACCTTATGATCAATTAAAACACCAAGAAACTAAATTTCATAAACTCATAAACCATTTATTGTGATTCTGCAGTTTCCCCAAAATAAATCTGTGAGCTTCCAACTGAACAGGCTCTAAACTCTGGAATTATTATTATTATTATTATTATTATTATTATTATTATTATTATTATTATTATTATTTATTTTTTTAGTATTTTGGCATCTGTGTTCAGTTACTTCTGTGTTGAAGATCGTTTGTTGGTATATTGCTTGATGTTTGGAGGTGATCACGTGGTGTGGATGTGGTTTCCGGGTGAGGTGCAGCATCAGCGCCTGTTGCTAGGCAACAGCAGCAACAGTGCGGGAGGAGGAGGAGACGTTAGATAAACTCTGGCGCCCTCTGGTGGCTAAAACTGCGTTTATACATTTAACATATTTAAAAGAAACTGGTTTTCAGTTTTAAGTGTCTGGGAGACGGACAGGGGCGTCTCCAAAACTGTTTCCTAGGGGGGCCAGAGGGGGCCACTTTAATTCTTGGGGTGGACACCGAAACTAAAAGCCATCATTGCAGGACTTTATTATACTGTTGTATACGGAAGAGTATTAGGACCAGGCAGGAGAAAGAATATATATATTTTAGAGGAGGAAGATTTTCTTTTTCATTATGCACTTCGAGAAAAAAGTCGAAATGTTGAGAAAAAAGTCAAAATGTCGAGAAAAAAGTCAAAATTTTGTGAATAAAGTTGAAATGCTGAGAAAAAAAAGGCGAAATTTTGACTTTTTTCTCGGAAGTGCACAATAAAAAAAAAATCTTCCCCTATCAAATATTTTTTCTCCTGCCTGCCCCTAATACTCTTCCATAGTTGTAGTAAACGGGCTCATAAATACTTTTTATATGCTTGTCTGCGTATATATTAATGGCTAATACCATGTTGGTAAAAACCTAAGGCATATATATATATGCATTTTTAATAATATATCATATATATTATAATATATCATATATGTATTTTATTATATATATATATATATATATATATATATATATATATATATATATATATATTATATAAATGTGTGTATATATATATATATATATATATATATATATATATATTTTTTTTTTTTTTTTTTTTTTTAAGAAAATCTTTTTTTTTAAATATATTTTTTTTATTATTAGGCTCAGAAATACTTAAAGAAACGCCTACTGATATGCCTTTTGTTTTGCCCAAATGAATTGGGATGAAACTCATAACTGACGATAGAATCTACGTGACCGGCAAGTGTTTTCTTTTTGTTGTTTTTATTGGGGCCAGTGGGATGGCAGCAGATTTGTAGGGGGGGGGGGGGGGGGGCACTGGCGCCACTGGATACGGAAGAGATAATTAACTCTTTAATTCAGAAAAACAGAGCAGATTTTTTTTTCTCAAGTGAATGCAATACGCTTCCGTACTGGGATGTCTTCTGAGTGTTTTTTTTCTTTGCTGCAGCCAGAGCTGATGCCAGAAGCTGCTGATCATCGGACCACGATAAAGAAGAGGAAAAAACACGTCCCCTGGTATTAATTAGCCTGTTTGCATTCTGACCATTGGTAATAAGTAAAAAAAAAGGGAAAAAAAGTATTTTTGTGCATCTAACAGCTGTAATACTTTACAATAATTTACCAGACCACATGGGGTCAAAGAGTAGATTTAAACGAAGCAGGGATCCTAACAGGGTTAACAATATTATTACAATATGCACTTTCACCTTTAAATAATTACAATATTATGCTACTGTGACATTTGTCAAAAGTAGAAATAATAAATATAATGCTCTCTGTTTCTCTGTCTTAGTTACTTACTTACTTACTTAAAATACTTAAACTTTTGCAGTAAGTAAAGGTTGTGATAGATTACTTCCCATGTGTAATAATCTATCCTGTACGACCAACCGGATACTTTCACTCCACTCTGCAGCTCCACTACGCTTTGTTTCCGTTCCTAGGCAACGGTAATGCCATATTTACGTACTGGAGTTTCAGAATAAAAGCAGAGCATTGAACATCATGGAATATTACAGTAAACAGTGATCACTGTTTTTATTCTTTATTATTAAAGTCAGGGTATCTATAGAGATATAGTCAAAATATATCAATGCGTTGTAAAAGCCAACTTAGTAAACCACAACTGGTTACTGTGTTACTGCAAATAATCACATCAACTACCCATGATCCCTCACTCCCTGCTCTCTCTGAGACATAAAATACCATTAGAAAACGGAAAGGTGAAATCCTGCAATCTGATTGGTTGTTAACTGTGGTATAATGATCTGATTGGTTGTTAACTTTGGTATAATGAGCATATTATTTTTCATTTCAATGTATACAGTATACTGTATTTTGTAATTATATGTTTTTACTTTTTTTTACCCTCCCCTGCATGTGTGTGTTGAGTTACTGCTGCTGCACAAAGTGCATTTCTCCATTGAGGAAGAAATAAAGGACAATCTCATTTTATCTTATCTTATAAACCACGACTTCTATTCTAAAGTCTTATCACAGCAGATCATTCCACGTCAGGGAAGCAACAATGTATCCATGGCAACAACCAACTGTTACAGATTTGTTGACGGTTACAGCAGGTAGCAAAAAGTAGCTATTTATTTATTTTCGTTAATAATTAATTAGGCATGTTGACGGTAAACTTTGATCTCCGGGGAGGAGCTAACGATGGATGAATGGATTAAGGAGTTCCTGTCTCCCAAAAAAAAGACGAGCAAAAGACGACATGCGGAGCTGCATCTGGAGAGATGGACTATTGTTTTCCACATAAAATAGATTGTGAGTTCCTCTTTCATACTTAGATTATTGGTAACCGTTTTTTTAAAAGCAATACATCACTTTGCGTATGGCCGGAGACGCCGCTCAGCTTAATGGGCACATACCACGGCCTGGCGGGATGTATTGTTTAAATATTAATATTTAATTTATATTAATATTTAATATATATATATATATATATATATATATATATATATATATATATATATATATATATATATATATATATATATATTAATATTTAAGCAATACATCCCGCCATTTCCCTGCCATTTTGAGTGTGGACTTTTTCCGTCCAAGGTATTTCCGTATTTCCGCAACATATTGCAGTCACGGCATATTTTGATATTATTCATATTAATATAAATTATAAAATTATTAATTAATTTCTGGAGGTTGAGTCTGATATATAATTACGGTAATGATTAATTAAAAAAATATTATTATTATTATTATTATTATTATTATTATTATTATTAGTAGTAGTAGTAGTAGTATAATTATTATGCTCGGGCAACCGCAAGTATCCATTCAACACAGATGACATTGGAGCTCTAGAATTCAGACTAAATTATTAGCCATAAAAATTCATTAAAAAAAAAACAAAAGTCACGTTGAACCATGGTTGAGCACTAAAATTTTATCATAGTTTAGAAATTCCACATTCATAATACATATTCATAAGGAGGGAGTGGTGTGATGGACGTTCAGGATCCGACTCGTCACTCTATGACGTAGAGGGAATTCCCTATGTGTCAAACGGTTGAAGAAATGGGAGGATGCTTAAAATAATGAATTTAAATATCGCCCGTCTCCACTCCCGGGTTCAAAAGCCATTAAAAATTATATTTTGTGTATTTTTGACGACGCTCTGGTTAAGGTCTGGTTAGGTTAAGGCACCACTTGGTTAGAAGTACGACGAAACGGTTGCGGTTGTGATAAATTCACATCAGTTACGCCACCTCCGTTGTCATGGCAATGGCAAACAAAAAGTTAGAAAACACGGTTAAATACTCACCGTCAAAATACTGTTAAAACATCATCAAAACACCATTAAAACATCAATAAAACACTGTTAAAACAGCGTTAAAAATATGCTACGAAGCCACTATAATGAATAATAATGTATAAATAATAATAATGTAATAATAAATAATCAACCAAGTGGTGATGAAAAATACCACTAAATAAGAAACAAAAATTTTAGAATTTTAGAAACAAAAATAATAATATTAAACAACGTCCATTGAACTTCAAAATCCGTGTATATATCACGACAACGGATCCCATTGACTTCGCATAGGTACAATATCCGTGGTGCTCAAACGGAATTTTACCAGAATGTTTCTGTGTTGGTGCCACGGAAAATATTGGTAACAAGTCGTGGACATTTCACAGATTTTTGTGAGATCAGGTTGCCTATAATAGACTTGTCATCTAAAAGCAGGATAAACACATTTGTGTGTGTGTTTTTATCTAACAGAGCAACATTTAAAGATTAGGATCAGTTGTTTATAGTTAGGATGGAAATGACGAGGAGGAAACAGGAAACCATGCGGGCCTCTTTCCTGGTGACGATGCTGGAACAACTCCAGGATGTGACTGATGGGAAACTTCTGCATCTGGGTCAACGTTTGTTAAAACTTTACATATGACCCTGATTCATTATCATTTCCGTGGTAAATAAGGTCAGAGATATAAGCTGCACGAGTGAGTGTGGAGAGTTGAGGTGTGTTGTAAAAGACGAGCTTGAATGTGGGGTAGGGTTGCCACCCGTCCCGTAAAATACGGAATTGTCCTTTATTTGAGAAAAAAATGTTGCGTCCCGTATTGAACTAATACGGGACACGATTTGTACCGTATTTTCATTAACTTTTACACCATATTCTAGTTGAATTATTGAAATAAATTAACTTTTACACCTTATTCTAGTTGAATTATTGAAATAAGTTAACTTTTACACCATATTCTAGTTGAATTATTGAAATAAATTAACTTTTACACCATATTCTAGTTGAATTATTGAAATAAATTAACTTTTACACCATATTCTAGTTGAATTATTGAAATAAATTAACTTTTACACCATATTCTAGTTGAATTATTGAAATAAGTTAACTTTTACACCATATTCTAGTTGAATTATTGAAATAAATTAACTTTTACACCATATTCTAGTTGAATTATTGAAATAAATTAACTTTTACACCATATTCTAGTTGAATTATTGAAATAAATTAACTTTTACACCATATTCTAGTTGAATTATTGAAATAAATTAACTTTTACACCATATTCTAGTTGAATTATTGAAATAAATTAACTTTTACACCATATTCTTCACCTGTAGGCCATATTCTACATCTGGGCTGATGTGGACATACGTAGCATAGGAGGATATTTCAGTTGCTAGTATGGTTGTCTGTCTGTACGGTCATGAAAATTCAATGCTATTAAAGCATTTTAAACTTTAAATCAAAGCATTTAGTTTTTTCATATAAAATAAACACATTTTTATTCAGTTTAGAAGTTTTGGGGCTTTCTTTTGGCTCCTGCGCTGCTGAAATCAGGGCGTCCCTTATTTCTATTTCTGAAAGGTGGCGACCCTAATGCGGGAACTGATCAGTGTTGTGCAAGTTCATACTTCTAGTTCAAAGTTCAGTTCACATAGTTTAAAAATGAACAGTTCACGTTCATAGTTCACCATTTTCACTTTGAACTTGTTCAAAATCAGTTCATTTCAATATTTTTAGGTGAGAAGTACGAATGAAACGCCCCCCTATCCTCAAACTGTTCACTGTACAATCATGTTTTGTTCTAGTGGCTTTACAACTTTACTCAGAGGCTGTAAATCTCCAACAATGTAGTACATGATCAGTGTTTCTACCTGTTGCAGTCAGTACTGGAGTTGAGGGGGGATGAGGGGGGACGGCATCCCCCCTAAAAAAATAAAAACGGTCCAAATCTTCCCCCCTGAAATAAAAACAGTCCAAATCATCCCCCCCTGAAATAAAAACGGTCCAAATCATCCCCCCTGTAAAACTGTCATCCCCCCTTTCCATCCCTTATGTCATTTCATCAATGAATGTGGTTTTACTGCTATTTCAACATTTAGAGTCATCACCAGAAAAATAACACCAGAAAAATAACTTATTTGACAATTCTCACCTGTTTCAAGTAAATTTTCACTTGAAATAAGTAGAAAAATCTGCCAGTGGGACAAGATTTATCTTTTCATTACAAGCAAAAAAATCTTGTTCCACTGGCAGATTTTTCTACTTATTTCAAGTGAAAATCTACTTGAAACAGGTGAAAATTGTTGTTTTTTCCAGTGATGAGTCTTGTTTTAAGTGTAATGACATTTTTTTTACTAAAATGAGACATTTTAACTAGAAATAAGACAAATATTCTTGTTAAGATGTTGAGTTTTTGCAGTGATCCATGTTACTTATCCTGTGAAGGACAGAATCATATTGATAAGTTCAGAAAACTGTTTTTTATTGTTGTGTTTTGATGTATTTGATGTAAGCCCAGTGGATATTTAAAGCTTACAGAAGGCTGCATTTAACTGCTGCTATGTCATTCCTGCAGTATTTCTGCAGCTGTTTTGGTCACTGCTATTATTTGTAATATATTATATTATTTGTAATCAGCACAAATTATCTGTCCCCATATGATCAAATCCACCATCCCCCCTGATTTTATTTACAACTCCAGTACTGGTTAACACCCCTGTGAGGGAGTGGTCACAATAATGTGATTTAGATTTGTATGTGTACAGATGGGACACCTTCATTAAGATGTGTATTTTTATTTTCATGTATTTTATTTGAATTGGAACAACTGTCTGTCTTGTGATTCGTGTCATGAGATCATGAAAGCCTGTGGTTGCTTCAGAAACTCAGGGGATTTCTCACTTCCTTCTGCTTGGTTTCATCCGTGACCAATGAAACTGTAAAAGTGAAATTAGGATGTTCAGGAGAAACTGCTCAGGTGAGATAAAACACTTAGGTCCAGGTCTCACTATTATCTAGTTATTCAAGTATATTGTTATACCATTGCTGTCTATTGTTCTCTATTATATTGTAGTATTACAGTAAAGTAATGATAATGTAATATTATACTGTAGCGTCCAGGATGTATCAGAAGGATGAGGAAGCGTAAACCAGTTTAACAGATTTATTATCTGTCACAGAAATGGGTTACTGATGGCCGTAACCACGCCAAAACAATAAAAACCCCGCTGAGTTTACTCAATCAGCTGTTCAACTCCGCTCAACAGCTGTTCAACTGACGCGCCTCCTAACGGGCGCCGCTCAGCCGCTCTACGCATGCGCACACTCACACTCACAACTCCCGTGCTTACCCCGCCCCTACCTGTTCTCTACCCACAGGCTTAAAGGGATTGTGACATGAAAAACAAATTTTTCTTGATTTTTTGTGTTTTGTTGGGTGTCTTGACATCAATTACACCCAAAAAACAACGAACTTTTAACATTCAGTGTATTGTGTGCTTTCTGGGATTTTCCGCATAACTATGCAAAAACGGCGCATGTGGTTTGGTGGCGGATCGTTACGTAACGATCCACTAAATCACCGCCCCCTCCACCCAGATCCCTGTCTCCTCTCCTCTCCAGCGCACCATAAAGGCTGATTTATGGTTCCGCGTTACACCGACGCAGAGCCTACGGCGTAGGGTTACGCAGCGACGCGCACCATACGCTGAACCCTACGGCGTAGGCTCTGCGTCGATTTAACGCGGAACCATAAATGAGGCTTAACACGGAGCTGTTTAGAGCCTCTTCTGTTCTAATCACCGGAGGAAAACTGCTAAGAAGACCCGCGGTCACTGACTGGACTTAAGATAAGGGGACAGTGCTGCTTGCATGCCTTTATTTTTATGATTGTTTGCTGTGGTTCGCCCTCCTGCTTTTCTGTGCATGCTTCGCCTGTCGCTCCCGGCTTAACTCTCCGACGCCGCTGTGAGCGTATGGCTGGAGGAGGAGGTTTGGAGGAGGAGCGGAGCAATGATTGACAGGAAAGGGGGGAAAGGAAGCATTTTTCACGGCGCAAAAAAACACTGTAATAAAAAGCCAGGAAAAGAGTACTAGAGTGAAGTCATTTTTGTTTTGTAAGAAACCTTTTTTTATTTCAGATAAGTTAGTTTGAAAGTAATCTTTAAAAAATAAACTCCCAAACTGGCTGAAGTGAAACACGGAGAGAAAAGTTGCAGATGTTAAACCATTATTTCTCTTCACGAGTGTAACAAGTAGCAGGTGCTGTTCCAATTATCAAGAGTTATTCATAATTTTATTCAACAATTATTAATAATTAATAAAGTAGACTATTTATCAAATTGAATTATCAAAATGATTTAATCCTCAGGGCACCACCTGGGTTTCCAGGAAAAATGATAACTTTTACAGCAGAAATCAGTCTCAGAAATAGATATTATTCTGCAGAGTAGTATATTTTACTATTATCACTACAGAATAACTGTTGAAGGCATTACAGTTCAGCACTAGCTCTGTCAAACAGCTATTGTGCCCAGTAACTGTGTAAAACATCACAAACAACGTCTCATTAAAATCAGAATTTATTCACATCCAAGTGTCAAGCGGATGGTAAAAGGGGCACCGTTGAATAAATCCTGATGGCGCTCTACGTTAAAACATAAAACACTAATTATCAAAAAAACTATAAGAATAAAAATGAAACTGCATGAATGGAAAAAGAAATCAAAACAATAAACACGTGATACAAAACGATCATCTATGTTTCAAAACAACGTGGCTGCACGTGGCCGGCCAAAACATTTAAAGATGGTGACGCCCTGTAGTATTTAAAGATGGCGGCGCCCTGGCCACGCCACATGCAGTCAGACGGGATGACAAAACACGGCGTTTAAAACGTGAATAACTGGCGGAAAATGGCGCCACAAAATAAACAAACCATATTAATGCCGGTAGTTGCCGGCGTTACACAGTTATATGCGAACAGTAACTTCATTAAACACAAATTTAGCTCTGAACCGCTCTAGATTAAACTGATCGCCAAAGACACATAAACCTCACGCCTCCCGGTCTCCGGATCTGGGCTGTGGGTTCTGCCGGGGTGATCAGGTTTCTGCCGGGGTTTTCCGGTGTGGGAGAGCTTTGTTTCGGCTCGGCTCCACCATGAGGCTCAGTTCGGCTCGGTAAGAGGAAGAGAGAGTTTGAAGAGAGGCCAAACCAGCCCCCCGGTCTGGCACTCAGAAGGCGCGCCGATTTCCCCCAGTGTCCAGCCGCGGTACTGCAACAAAAAATCCCATGGGACCCAGAAAGCTTTTTTCCCATAGACCGCAATAGTAAAAGATCGTCCTCTAAAACTGTTCACAGGAACCTCCAGCTGTAATCACCGGCTATTACTAATCTTTGTATTCTATATTTTTAAGTCATGGACTTTATATCCGTCAAAAATGTTTTATAACGGCCAGAAAAGTCAAAGAAAAGTCTCTTTCTGGGCGTGACGTCACGGCCGTGTCCGTGCACTCCACGGATGTTTTATATTAATATATATTATGTCATTATATTATATTAATGCATTAATAATATATGTAATACTATACATGTAATAATATACATTAATTCATATATTATATTAATACATATTATATTAATACTCGTGTCATTGCCCCGGGCCATGATGGGAGACCCCAGAGCATCATGGGAGGTGACTCAACTGCACATGCTCTATGGGCCCGTTAACGTGGAAGTAAACCCGGAAGTCAGGAACTTTTTTCGGCTTATGCGCTAGGTGAGCAATTTACATGGAAATTAATTTTGTAGACATTAGTAGACATTTTCCTGTCTACTATCCAGTTATTAGATCCATGGGCAAAACGCTTTTCGTTCCGCGGGCTGCGTGACGTCACCAGCGCCTGGCCAGTGATTGGACGCGCGCCGCTTCAGGCACCGCCCCCAAGGCACACTGGTCCCGCTGTCGTCAGCTGATATCCAGTCTGAGTGTTGAGTAGAAGATGCAGGGCCGGTCCATTTCTGCAGAGAGAGGAGGAACCTTTAACCCTTGTACTACCTTCTTCCCTTCCTATTTTCTCCCGTCCTTCCTTCTTTCCTTCCTTCCTTCCCTCCTTCCTTCCTTCCTTCCTTCCTTCCTTCCTTCCTTCCTTCCTTCCTTCCTTCCTTCCTTCCTTCCTTCCTTCCTTCCTTCCTTCCTTCCTTCCTTCCTTCCTTCCTTCCCTCCTTCCTTCCTTCCTTCCTTCCTTCCTTCCTTCCTTCCTTCCTTCCTTCCTTCCTTCCTTCCTTCCTTCCTTCCTTCCTTCCTCCCTCCCTCCCTTCCTTCCTTCCTTCCTTCCCTCCTTCCTTCCATCCTTCCTTCCTTCCTTCCTTCCTTCCTTCCTTCCTTCCTTCCTTCCTTCCTTCCTTCCTTCCTTCCTTCCTTCCTTCCTCCCTCCCTTCCTTCTTTCCTTCCTTCCTTCCTTCCTTCCTTCCTTCCTTCCTTCCTTCCTTCCTTCCTTCCTTCCTTCCTTCCTTCCTTCCTTCCTTCCTTCCTTCCTTCCTTCCTTCCTTCCTTCCTCCCTCCCTCCCTTCTTTCCTTCCTTCCTTCCTTCCTTCCTTCCTTCCTTCCTTCCTTCCTTCCTTCCTTCCTTCCTTCCTTCCTTCCTTCCTTCCTTCCTTCCTTCCTTCCTCCCTTCCTTCTTTCCTTCCATCCTTCTTTTCTTTCTTTTTTTAGGACTCACAGAACACGAACAACGATGAAAAGATTTTCTATATCAGTCAGTGGAGTTAAACTATGGAACAGAATGGATTCAGAATTAAAACAATGTCCAAGCATTAACCAGTTTGAAAACAAATATAAAAACATGATTTTCACAAGGTACAAAGAGGAAGAGGTTTAGCGGCTTTAGGGGCCTGATATATAAAACATTTGGTTGATGGGTAGATTTATTTATATTTATGTACAGAAATGAGCAGCTAATTATATTTGTATGTATGTATGTGTATATGTGTGTATGTAGATTTATATAGATATAGAGCAGATGGAGATAATATAGAGATAGTATGGTGTAAATAAGTATATTTACTGTATATAAATATTTGTATGGGCATGTGTGTACACATATATAGAAATATTCAACTATGTGTGTGTATGTATAGGTAAGTGTGTGAGTATATAGTTATTATAAATACTTGTTAATAAATGATCATCCCCCCCTGAAATAAAAATGGTCCAAATCATCCCCCCCTGAAATAAAAACGGTCCAAATCATCCCCCCCTGAAATAAAAACGGTCCAAATCATCCCCCCCTGAAATAAAAACGGTCCAAATCATCCCCCCTGTAAAACTGCCATCCCTCCTTTCCATCCCTTATGTCATTTCATCAATGAATGTGGTTTTACTGCTATTTCAACATTTAGAGTCATCACCAGAAAAATAACTTATTTGACAATTTTCACCTGTTTCAAGTAAATTTTCACTTGAAATAAGTAAGAAAAATCTGCCAGTGGGACAAGATTTATCTTCTTATTACAAGCAAAAAAATCTTGTTCCCCTGGCAGATTTTTCTACTTATTTTAAGTGAAAATCTACTTGAAACAGGTGAAAATTGTTGTTTTTTCCAGTGATGAGTCTTGTTTTAAGTGTAATGAGATTTTTTTTACTAAAATTAGACATTTTAACTAGAAATAAGACAAATATTCTTGTTAAGATTGTGAGTTTTTGCAGTGATCCATGTTACTTATCCTGTGAAGGACAGAGTCATATTGATAAGTTCAGAAAAGTGTTTTTTATTGTTATGTTTTGATGTATTTGATGTAAGCCCAGTGGATATTTAAATCTTACAGAAGGCTGCATTTAACTGCTGCTATGTCATTCCTGCAGTATTTCTGCAGCTGTTTTGGTCACTGCTATTATTTGTAATATATTATATTATTTGTATTATCTGTCCCCATATGATAAAATCCACCATCCCCCCTGATTTTATTTTACAACTTGAGTACTGTCTGCGCCTAAATACCAATTGCACCAATCATGACGTGGACCCAAACTACCATCTGAACGCCACTTAGTGACCACTTGTAAATAAACAAAACACTCGAGACTGGCGACGTGCCACGAATCTGAGGAATGTGCCATGACAACGGAGCGTCACCAGGAAGGAACTTTGGACTCAACCGGTTTGTAAACCTGAAAGACGGTGAGTCATGAGAGTATTTTTAGCAGCATTGTCAGAACTGGTGCAGAACTCGTGCCAAGAGGGAAAGACATTTTTCCAGAAGGGAATCTCAGATTCAGCGTACACCAAGGCCAGAAGGTCAGGAATTTTCAGGAATAATAACCTTTTCTGTCCAAAAACACCAACTGTGATCAGACGCGTTTTCACTGAGTTAATATTTGCACATGATATCTCAGTGAGTAATAAAACATTTACAGCATGTAAAACTGGGGTGAAACTGCTCTATGACTTCAGTGAAACTAAATATAGAAACTGGGTCAATGTGACATAAACACGCCTGGGCGGGGGGGGCTTTATGTTTTGATTTGTTTGTTGTAACCATGGTGACGTTTGGACCAGGGTGAGAGCACTGAAACAGGAGAAGACGAGTCTCCAGCCAACAACGATGTTATGTCGCATGCTTTTAATTATTACCGGTAAGTTTTATGTAAAGCGCTTTGCGATGCATTTTTTTTGTATGAAAAGCGCTCAACAAATAAAGTTTGATTTGATTTGATTTGATGAAGGAGTGAATGTAGAGGGAGTAAGGAGGTAAGAAACGACTGGCTGGACAGACAATGAGCTCAGTGTTGGACAGATTTAGCTGAAGGTGACGGTCCTTCATCCGTACAGAGATATCAGAAAGACAGGCCGATATTCGCATTTAGACGGCCGCGTCCCCAGGTGGGAAGGAAAGGAAGAGCTGGGTGTCATCGGCATAGCAGTGGTAGTTTTATCTGGAGCTTAAAGTCACGTGTGAACATTTGTGACCTCGTGAGCAGTTCAGTTATTTCTCGTTTATCGGTCAACTTTATTTGCGGCCGTCCCTACGGGTCTGAGCTCACAGAGCTCTCGCAGATGCCTACGTAACGTAGTCAAGACGAGCTGTTTCAAAAGCCTGGATTCATTTCTCTGAGTCAGGTCTCATTGATGTAGTTTCATCTTTAGTATTTGCCAAAGTTGACGAAATAAAATAAATCAAACTGAGCCGCCTGATTGGTGACAAGGTCCTTAAGATAAAATGGTCCAGAGAACATAACTTCTGTCTAGTCCTCATGTAGACGAAGGAAGGGAAGCCAGGCTTTAATGTCTTCGACGCCGTGTGTGAGTTGTGTTGAAAATACACACGTGGACAAAATTGTTGGTACCCCTCAGTTAAAGAAGGAAAAACCCACAATTCTCACTGAAATCATTTGAAACTTACAAAAGTAACAATAAATAAAAATGTATTGAAAATTAAATAATCAAAATCAGCCATTACTTTTGAATTGTTGATTAACATAATTATTAAAAAAAACAAACTAATGAAATAGGGCTGGACAAAAATGATGGTACCCATAACTTAATATTTTGTTGCACAACCTTTTCATCAATCAATGCAATTAAACGATTTCTGTATTTGTCATTGCCATAAAAAAGCGAGACTGGATTTGCAAAAATGCATGTTGACAAGCCACAAAGCTTCTGGGAGAAGGTCCTTTGGACAGATGAGACCAAACTGGAGCTTTTTGGTAAGGCACATCAACTCTATGTTCATATACTCAAAAACCAAGCATAGGAAGAAAAGAACACTGTCCCTACGGTGAAACATGGAGGAGGCTCAGTAATGTTTTGGGGCTGCTTTGCTGCATCTGGCACAGGGTGTCTTGAATGTGTGCAGGGTAAAATGAAATCTGAAGACTATCAAGGCATTCTGGAGAGAAATGTGCTGCCTAGTGTCAGAAAAGCTTGGTCTCAGTCGCAGGTCATGGATCTTCCAACAGGACAACGATCCAAAACACACAGCCAAAAACACCCAAGAATGGCTGAGAGAAAAGCGTTGGACTTTTCTAAAGTTCCTTCCATGAGCCCAGATCTGAATCCCATTGAACATCTGTGGAAGGAGCTGAAACATGCCTTTTGGAGAAGACACCCATCAAACCTGAGACAACTGGAGCAGTTTGCTCATGAGGAATGGGCCAAAATACCTGTTGACAGCTGCAGAACGCTCATTGACAAATACAGAAATCGTTTAATTGCATTGATTGCCTCAAAAGGTTGTGCAACAAAATATTAAGTTATGGGTACCATCATTTTTGTCCAGCCCTATTTCATTAGTTTGTTTTTTTTACTAATTATGTTAATCAACAATTCAAAAGTAATGGCTGATTTTGATTACTTAATTTTCAATAATTTTTTATTTATTGTTACTTTTGTAAGTTTCAAGTAATTTCAGTGAGAGTTGTGGGTTTTTCCTTCTTTAACTGAAGGGTACCAACAATTTTGTCCACGTGTGTAGATCTGTTTACATCAGTGGGGCTGTAGAAGACGATAAACAGGGGACTACTCAGACCAAAGCAGCTCACCATCGTTTGGGGGTTTCTCCCCTCGGATCCTCTGAGGGTTCACCGGCGGTATGATGCTCACATCCGTGTAGGAAACTGCAGATTTCACTTCACCTGCAAAACACAGCGTGTCAGTACTACCCAGCAGCCAGGAGTTTACAGAAAATTAACACTTTCTTCCAGTTTTAGCTAAAAAAATATATATTCACAAAATGTGTTTTGGTAAAATGTCATGGTAGAGAGAGACATTTTCAATGACTTCCTTCAAAGTCACAATGATGTTTTGGCACCACAAGCTTCTGAGAGACAACTTGAAACAACTTCCATTGGATGGAGTTTCACTTGTGGAAGTATTTTAAAGTAACGTTTCAATAGTATAAGGTCTCATTCCATGGCATCATGGGAAAAAGCAATAGACCAGGACATCATGAAAAGAACTGTGGACATTTACAAAGGTGGCTCATTCTTGGGTACAATTTCCAGGTGAGATGATAAATACATTTTATATTACAGTTAACAACTACATAAATGTGAAGATTGATAGAACTGAGCTCTTTGTTGCTAATAATCATTATCACAGTGTGACCAGGTCTCAGAACACCAACCGGACATGGATGTGCGGGGGTGGTGTAGGTCCACAGCGTCCGACTGTGGACCTACTTTGCTGCTGGGGGGACTCGTGTTCTTCACAAGGTCCTCAGCATCATGGGGAAAAAACATGTGTGGATATATTTCAGCAATATCTCAAGATATATCGGTCCAAAAGTTGAAGCTTGGGCACAGAAGGGTCTTCCAGACGGACAATGACCCCGAACCGACCCTCCCCTCTCACAAAGCACGCTTTAACACCTTTTGGTCTTAGAGCGGGCCACGGCCAGGCTTTGTTGCCCTGGAGACAAGCTCCATGAGGTAAAACCACACCCGATATGTAGTCAGAGGTCCCCTATCCCTTCAGCAACTCTGAGGGTGCACTACCCTGCACTACCCTGCCTCCTGGTAGCGTACAAGGACTTAAAGGTATTGTGACATGAAAAACAAATTTTTCTTGATTTTTTGTGTTTTGTTGGGTGTCTTGACATCAATTACACCCAAAAAACAACGAACTTTTAACATTCAGTGTATTGTGTGCTTTCTTGGATTTTCCGCATAACTGTGCAAAAACGGCTCATCTGGTTTGGTGGCGGATCGTTACTTATAGACCCGCTAAATCACCGCCCCCTCCACCCAGCTCCCTGTGTCCTCTCCTCTCCAGCGCACCATAAAGGCTGATTTATGGTTCCGCGTTACACCGACGCAGAGCCTACGGCGTAGGGTTACGCAGCGACGCGCACCTTACGCTGAACCCTACGGCGTAGGCTCTGCGTCGATTTAACGCGGAACCATAAATCAGGCTTAACACGGAGCTGTTTAGAGCCTCTTTTGTTCTAATCACCGGAGGAAAACTGCTAAGAAGACCCGTGGCCACTGACTGGACTTAAGATAAGGGGACACTACTGCTTGCATGCCTTTATTTTTATGATTGTTTGCTGTGGTTCGCCTTGCTGCTTTTCCGTGCATGCTTCGCCTGTCGCTCCCGGCTTAACTCTCCGACGCCGCTGTGAGCGTATTGCTGGAGGAGGAGGAGGTTTGGAGGAGGAGCGGCGCAATGATTGACAGGAAAGGGGGAAAAGGAAGCGTTTTTCACGGCGCAAAAAAACACTGTAATAAAAAGCCAGGAATGGAGTACTGGAGTGAAGTTTTTCTTGTTACACTCTTTTAGACACATTTGAGGGATGTTGGCCAAGACTTTTAATAGTGTTAAAAGCATGTTAAAAATGATGTCACAATACCTTTAACTCTTATGCACACTTCCTTTTGAGGGAACTCCCCCCTCGGTGCGATTGTTAGGGTGTGGCACACCCTTCCTCCACCAGAGGGCACCAAAGCCTGGTCAGGCTTGGCCAGAGCACCGCAGCTGATCCCAATCACCGTCTCCACACCTGACACCACTCAGCCTCGTCACCCAGTCTGCTCTTAAACCTGCCTCCCACAAGCTGCGGTGTCGGATGATTCTCTCCAGCTCAGAGCCCTGTACTCTGCCAGTTTTCCTGGACTTCCCTAGTTTCCCGTTCGTGGACCTTCCCTTCCTGGCTCCTTTTGGATTACTTTTTTCCAGCCGTGAGTTTCCCTCCGGTCTGCACCTTTTGTTGGACTTTCCAGCTGCGTTTTTTCGGTCTGTGATTTTGTGTTTGTCTTCCTTCCCTCCTTTGGAGCGCCTTTTTTTGTATGAAAATAACAAGAAACAGATAGCTATGACACGGTATTTATATTAAATGAATATTTCTATAGTATTCTTAGTAATATTTATATTTACATTACAACATATATACATATATTATTACCTTATAACATGTGTATATATAAACCAGGACATCATGTATCTATATATAGATCATGTATATATATATATATATATATATATATATATATATATATATATATATATATATATATATATATATATATATATATATGTATATATATGTGTTATAATATAAATACATCATAATGTAATAATATATAAACATGTTATAATGTAATAATATATATATATATATATATGTTATAATGTAATAATATAAATACATGTTATGTTATTATATATATATATATATATATATATATATATATATATATATATATATATATATATATATATATATTATAAGGTAATAATATATGTATATATGTTATAATGTAAATATAAATATTACTAAGAATACTATAGAAATATTCATTTAATATAAATACCATGTCATAGCTATCTGCTTCTTGTTATTTTCATACAAAAGTATGTTTTTCAATGTTTATAATTATTCAAGTATGCAGTGTCATAACTACATCTCTGACGTTCATAACAAACCAAAATCTGTTGAGAATTGAGAAAGTTAAGGTTGTTTAAGCAGTACATGCACCATTAAACACAATGTTATGAGTGAGCGAGCTCTCCTGTGGCAAGATGGCCGCCGGTGAACGACGCTGGAGAGTCCGCCTTGAGTCATCTAGCCTTTATATATATCTATGCTCGAGCCTAACAGCGATGGGTTGAGTCATGTTGGCCTACAATGTGCAGGAGTGAAGGGGACTCACCCAGAACAGCCAGCCGAACACCACTTTGACCACAAGCTCAGTCGCCGGTTGCTGGTTCAGCCTCCAGCAAAAGGGTACAAGGTGGCTGCTTTCAGTTTCAGAGGCTGAGCTGGCAACTGTTGTTGGTGATCCACCATCACCCTTGGACCGTTGAAACCATAAATCTGTGCATTTCTGCAGACATTTTGACATGGCCAATGGAAACTGGCTCAGTGTTGGTGCCTGCCCCTAGTGGTCAGTTGAGGAGCTGCACATGTTTCTCCTTTAAGGTAGATGTAGTCCCTTGATTGTGGTAAAGCTTTCTCTCAGAACCGTAGATATGTTTGTATTTGTGAGTACATCCTCCGCACTCACAATGACCTTTCACTGTGACGCTCCATTTGAACTTTTGTCTTGACTGAATGTTTTCATGTCTAAATACAACGAGCAGCTGTCATGTGATTGGCTGCTGAGATAATGGCATCAACGTGGACAGCGATTGTAAAGCTTATTTTGCGTTTCAAACTTCAAACTCAGACGAACATGCGTCGGACTCTGTTGACTAAAATTAAAGCTTCACTCATGATGTGTTTGTGTTTCTTTCGGCATCGCAAACATAGCTGTGTAGGTGGGGTGATGTCCTGTTGACAACAGTCTTTGGTCTCGTCAATAGACACATTCACTCAGGGATTAGTGCAACAATAAAGTCACACCGTGTGACTTTATTTAGCGCGTTTATTTAATAATTGCTCGGGGGTCATGTTCTGGGTCTCTGGAAAGCGTCTAGAAACAACATCTTGTATTAGACGCTATACAAATAAAATTGAATTGAATTGTAATATATGACATTAATCTGGCATGAAGTTTCTTATCTTTTCCATGACGCAAGATGGCAGGCAGTGAGTACCAGTACCAGAGACGGATACAACGACAGTCTGTTAATAAATAATAATAATAATAATAATAATAATAATAAGAATAACTAGAAAATTTCAGGAAATTTTGATATGGGCATGCCCTACTGCCCATTCGTCCCCTCTTGCTGCTTTGGTTTGGGACTGTAGTGTTTGTGTTCGGGGTGGTTTTATGTCAGTTTGAGGTGTTTACGGTTGTATTGCATTCATTCCTCTGCTCCCCATAGTTATTAATGGGGCTCGCTTTTTGGCATCTAGCGTTGCCACGGTAACGCTTTTGACTGAGAAAAGTAATGCCCATCGAGGCACGATGGAGACGCAACTAACGATGTATGCCATGCATGGGTGCACGTTCCGGTTCAGGCTACGTTAACGGATAGGTTTTTTTTCACCATGGTGATGATGATGATGATGATGATGATGATGGTGGTGGTGCACGAAAACAGGCTGACCTTTGCGTCTCCTCCACAGCCAGAGCAGCAGCGGCAGCACGAGGCAGACGCCCACCACAGGAAGCAGGGCGTGCGGGAGGACAGACGGATGCGTCTCTGGGCGACCTACTTCACAACACAGAGAGAGACCACATGTTGGCCTGAAAAACAACAAACTGAGACGTGCCTTAAAACCCCTGGTAGGTTGAAACCGGGGGAAAAACTGCCGAGCTGCAGCAGGACGAAAAAAGCCGCAGGAAACAAACGTGACGTTAAATGACGCCTATGCTTGACGTATATGTTTCATGCGAGATCATAAAAACATCCAAACAGACTCTCATTATTTATGATGAAACGTGATGGACAGCGGCGGATGATACGGAAACACTGCTCATCACCAGAAAGTCTCCACATCCTCAACAGCATTAGTGTAGGAACAAGTCCTCAAAAAAGGCTTTCGTTTTTTTCCTGAGGTAGAACCAACCACAACAATGATTTTTAATATCGTTAGGGTTTCCTATTAGTGAAATTGGATGTTGTGGTTTTTGATTTTGAGGGGAAATTTGTTTTTTTGTCTCTTCTTTAGAACTACTCCAAACCCTGAAAAGGGGCCAAATTGGGCCAGTTCGAATAGGGGGAAACATGAGAAAAACAGGCCATAACTTGAGAATGCTCACTCTTTTCTGCATCAAACTTGCTGAGTTTTGAACCAGGTGTCTGTCCACCATCATCAAACATCAGAAAATGATTTACCTCAGAAAATAGTGAAATATACCCCCTTGTGTATATCTGGTCTTGTCTTTCCCTTGCTCCTTGTGGTTCCGTCCTGTTTGCTCCCTCCATGTTGTCCCATAGTTTTTCGATCCCTGTCTCTGTGTTTTTTGATCCTGCTAAGCAGCGCTTTGGTTTTTGTTTTCTGCAAAATAAACCCTGTTTTTTGGAACTCCTGCCTCTCGCTCTCCTGCATCTGGGTCCTCATCCTACCACTCCGGAACCACCAGTATGGACTCAGCGGGAGAGGGTTTCGCCTTCTGGGACATCGTGTACCGGGAGGCAGAACTCTATTCCTGGTTGGCAGCACCAGGATGAGCTGGAATCTCCCGCTTGGCTCGGGGTGGGCCCCGGAGCATTCAGGCTCTGGAGCGACGCCGACGACGGCGTCAATGCCAGCCCCAGCTAGCCGCTGTTCCGGCGGTGGTCTTGGGCGCATCGTCGGTAGTGGTCCCGGACGCATCAGCCCCTGCTCCGGTGATGGTCCCGGGTTCCCCCTCAGCCAGCTCCTCGTATCCTGTGTTCCCCGCCAAGTCAAAGTTCCCCGCCAAGTCAAAGTTCCCCGCCAAGTCGTCCAGGTTCCCCGCCAAGTCATCCAGGTTCCTGCCAAGTCAAGGTTCCCCGCCAAGTTGTCCAAGTTCCCCGCCAAGTCGTCCAGGTTCCTACCAAGTCAAGGTTCCCCGCCAAGTCGTCCAAGTTCCCCGCCAAGTCGTCCAGGTTCCCCGCCAAGTCGTCCAGGTTCCCCGCCAAGTCATCCAGGTTCCTGCCAAGTCAAGGTTCCCCGCCAAGTTGTCCAAGTTCCCCGCCAAGTCGTCCAGGTTCCCCGCCAAGTTGTCCAAGTTCCCCGCCAAGTCGTCCAAGTTCCCCGCCAAGTCGTCCATGTTCCCCGCCAAGTCGTCCATGTTCCCCGCCAAGTCGTCCATGTTCCCCGCCAAGTCGTCCAAGTTCCCCGCCAAGTCGTCCATGTTCCCCGCCAAGTCATCCAAGTTCCCCGCCAAGTCGTCCAAGTTCCCCGCCAAGTCGTCCAGGTTCCCCGCCAAATCGTCCAGGTTCCCCGCCAAGTCGTCCAGGTTCCCCACCAAGTCGTCCAAGTTCCCCGCCAAGTCGTCCAGGTTCCCCGCCAAGTCGTCCAGGTTCCCCGCCAAGTCGTCCAGGTCCCCCGCCAAGTCGTCCAAGCCCCACGCCAAGTCGTCCAAGCCCCACGCCAAGTCGTCCAAGTTCCCCGCCAAGTCGTCCAAGTTCCCCGCCAAGTCGTCCAGGTTCCCCGCCAAGTCGTCCAGGTCCCCCGCCAAGTCGTCCAAGCCCCACGCCAAGTCGTCCAAGTTCCCCGCCAAGTCGTCCAAGTTCCCCGCCAAGTTGTCCAAGTTCCCTGCCAAGTCGTCCAAGTTCCCCGCCAAGTCGTTCAGGTCCCCCGCCAAGTCGTCCAAGTTCCCCGCCAAGTCGTCCAAGTTCCCCGCCAAGTCGTTCAGGTCCCCCGCCAAGTCGTCCAGGTTCCCCGCCAAGTCGTTCAGGTTCCCCGCCAAGTCGTTCAGGTCCCCCGCCAAGTCGTCCAAACCCCACGCCAAGTCGTCCAAGCCCCACGCCAAGTCGTCCAAGCCCCACGCCAAGTCGTCCAAACCCCACGCCAAGTCGTCCAAGGCCCAAGCCTAGGCCTTGTGGACGACCCCCCGAGCTGTCTCGCCGGTCTGCCCGCTCCGCGGAAATTTGGCCGTATGTTGGCCTGGGGAGGGGGGTGCCAGGTGGCTGAACTACATAATCAGATAGTCAGAATGTGACTAAAGCCTAGAATGTGACTACATCTCCTCACCTCTGACGGCCAGCCAGCTGCTCGGTGAAGGTCCGAGTCCGGCGACGCTGCACTTATACAGCCCCTCGTCAGATGGAGAAACCCTACGGATGGTCAGGTTTCCGCTGGTGCTGTTCCCGACGAGAAGATCGTCTTTATAGAAGTAGGTGAGGTTGGAGGATGGAGCTCTCGTCCTGCAGCGCAGAGTCACAGCTTCCCCCTCATCCACAGGGTGGACAGGACCCTCCAGAATCACCGAACCCCCTGAAAGACGGACAACCAGACATCTACATTTAGCCCAAGGCTCGGTCACCCCAACGCTTGACCTTTGACCTGGCACCTCCAACAACAGTTGGTTGAGGATCTCAGCCCTGCCAGGCTCACGCAACGTTAAAAGCTCCAATAAATAGGGCGGGGCAAGGTCATTGAGGGGCTTTAAAAACAAACATTAAAAGTTTATCAATTTTTATCAATTCTAAAATGGACAGGAAGCCAATGGAGTGACCAGAGGACCGGAGTGTTAGTCTTTTAGTGTTAGTTAAAAGACGGGCAGCTGCTTTCTGCACTAGTTGAAGGCTGATAGAGAACTTGGAGACGCCAACATATAGTGCATTACTATAGTCTAATCTGGAGCTGATTAGAGCGTGAACAGCTTTCTCCAGGTCGTGACGATTTAAAAAAGATGTCACTTTGGCTAGGAGGCGTATCTACGGAAAAGTATTAGGGCCATGCAGGATAAAAAAATGTTTGTTTTTTTATTCTGCACTTCGAGAAAAAAGTCGAAATGTCGAGATTAATGTTGAAATACAATTTCAAGAATAACTAACTAGCTAACTAGCAACTAAGTAACTAAGTAACTAACTAGCTAGCTAACTAACTAACTAACTAACTAACTAACTGGCTAATCGGCTAACTAACTAGCTAACTAGCTAACTAACAAACTAACTAACTAACTGACTAACTGACTGACTGACTAACTAACAAAAATTTTGAATTTTTTCTCAACATTTTGACTTTTTTCTCGAAGTGCATAATGAAAAAAAACCGTCCTCTAAAATATTTTTAAGTTTCTCCTGCCTGGCCCTAATACTCTTCCGTACGTAACTGATAAAAACTTGTCCATTATCAACTTGTTTGTCAAATTTAAAAGTGTAAGAGTGTATCCTCCTCCTCGGATGCGTTTACTCACGGGTCACCGTGATGTTGATGGTGTTGCTGCATCGTCCTGCTGCAGACTCGCACCAGTAAACTCCAGAGTCTGAAAAATAAAGATCATCGATCGAGCAGTTAGGTCCATGTCCTCTGCTCGGGGGCGGAGGACAATCTTCCTCTTGGTGGAAGGCCGTGCTCCTTTTAACCCTCCAGTCCTCGGCTGGGCTTCCCTGCTGCTCACAGACCAGAGAGAACGACTCGTACTGGAAGAACTGGGACCTGACGGGATGCACCCTCAGAGACGCTGGAAGAAGGCAAAGGCAGATGTATTTATATGGCACATTTCACACGACGGGCATGGACTCAATGTGCTCAAATACATGAACAAACAAACAAAAAAACAAAATTACAGGGTTACAATAACAGAAACAGAAGGATGTCAAGAGAAAAACCACAACAACAACAATAAAAGCTGCAAGCAGCCATGAACGGGCCCTCGCACTCACAGCCACCGCCCCCCATAAGCATATCAGAAATGACACCACCCACGACTTCCTATGTCAAACCATTCAAAAGTTATGGCAGAAAATAGGAACTATCAAATATCGACCAATCAGAAGAAGGGGCGGGGCTAATTTGCACCAATTATGGTCATGGACTCAATACCGAGTCCGATGACACCACCCACGACTCTCTATGTCAAACCATTCAAAAGTTATGGCAGAAAATAGTCAGATGAAGGGGGGGTGCGCTTTTTGGCGTCTATCGTCGCCACGGTAACGTAATGCGCGTAAAAGTAATGCGCATCGTCGCAGGATGGAGACGCACATTTTTCTAGGTAGTGTAAACTCTACTGTGTTAGAGTCAGCAGTCATAGTTGCAGCTATAGAACAAGACTATAATAGTTAGTCTCAAATATAGCTTGGTGGTAGATATGCTGCTATAGGCCTATGCTGCAGGGGGGACATGATCCGCTGGGCGGTGCCTCTCACCCTTCTTCTCCTCTCCTTTTCCCTTCCTCTGTTCTCCATTTCCATTTTTATTTATTATAAGTATCTCATAGCTATCGTTTTTGTCCATCGTTCCTGTAGTTTCTTGTGCTGGCCCCCCTTTTCTCTTTTGTGCATGTTTGCAGGCCGGAGCCTCAGGAGCTGCGTTCTGGCCTGCGGTCCCGGTTCAGGGGTTTATGTTCATGTTCTGGATCTCTGGAAAGCGTCTAGAGACAACATCTGTTGTATTAGACGCTATATAAATAAAATTGAATATAATTTTGATGTATAACACACCTGGGTGCACGTTACGGTTCGGGTGAAGAAGCGGCCGAAGAAATGGCATAAATTGCGGAAAAATTACACAATTAATTCAAAATGGCCGACTTCCTCTTCGGTTTGGGCCATGGCGCCAAGAGAAGGGGCAAAAAGGTCCTCATTTCGTCAGAAGGAAAATAAAGAATAAAGAATAAGAATTCCTACAGATACAATAGGGCCTTCGCACTTTCAGTGCTCGGGCCCTAATAATTCCATTAAAACGAAAGTGCTATCACTCAGCCAATCATGTAGAGTTTAGTCAAACGCCTGTGCAAAAAGCTACGTTTTTAGTCTGCTTTTGAAAGTGGGGACTGTTGGAGCAGACCTTAGTTTCCATCCAATACTTGATATCTGCAATGAACTGAATGAGGTCATTTGGGCTCAAATGATCGGCAGTAACAGATACATATAATTGTGTGTCATCAGCATAAGAATGATATTGAATATTATGAAAGAAAGACAGCCCTTGTGGTAAATATAGGTGTCTTTTTAGAGTTTTATAGATAAACATCCAGGAAACCTCAGCTGCTCTGTCAAGTTTGTAATCTCCTTTAAAAAAAAATGTTAAAGTTTGCATTTGTGAGTGTGAAAATGAAATTAAGCGAGCAAGCAAATCTGCTTGTTTCCTGTTGTTGTGGCTGTTATCAAAAACATCAAAATGTGTGATGTCGTTAAAGCCGAAGAAGCGCAACTGCAATTGCGATATAATCTGGGCTTCACGTGCTGAAGGAGACGATGCAAATGGTAAAGCTTCGTCTCACAGATGACACGGGGCCTGCAGAAAGGCTTATCCTGGGAATCTGAGGAGGTCCTGTCTGTCTGGTCCGAAAGGACCTGAGGGCGTTAATAACGTCAAGTGAGTAGGTTGTATAAGGTCAGCACTGTCAATAAGAAGTTTAATAGCTCAAAATATATCTAACTATGCACATTTGCAGAGACCTTTCAGTCAGAATCTTTTGAAAAGAGCAGTAAAGCGGGAGAAAAGGTGCAGAAAACAGGAGTACTCACCAACAACAGTGCACATCGTCATGAGGTCCATGCTGAACTGCAGCGCTGACTGACTGTTGGTCTGGAGGGGAGGGGGGGGAATCACACCTCTGGTTCAGTCACAGCTTCCTGCTGACTATACAAAACAAACAAATACCTTGTTTGTGCAGGAAGTTATCTTTTGACGTCTTGAATGTCAAAAGTGTGAAAGCGTTCATGACCTGCCTTCACCTTTACTCAGAACCAAATGTGTCTCTTTATTAAGTAAGAGTTAGAGATCCTGGATATTTGTCTGATGCATTCGATGGCTGACGATGACCGACACTAGAAAATAACAACCATCTAGAAAATCTGAGCATATTACGGAAGAGTATCAGGGCCAGGCAGGAGAAAAATAAAAATAATATTTTAGAGGAAGATTTTTTTTTTCATTATGCACTTCAAGAAAAAAGTCTAAATGTTTAGAAAAGTCGAAATGTTGTGAAAAAAGTCAAAATTTCGTGAATAAAGTCAAAATGTTGAGAAAAAAGTCGAAAATTTTAAGAAAAAAGTCTAAATGTCGAGAAAAAAGTTGAAATTTCGAGAATATTGTTGAAATGTTGAGAAAAAAGTTGAAATGTTTAGAAAAGTCGAAATGTTGAGAAAAAAGTCAAAATTTCGTGAATAAAGTCGAAATGTTGAGAAAAAAGTCAACATTTTGTGAATAAAGTCTAAATGTTGAGAAAAAAGTCGAGATTTTAAGAAAAAAGTCTAAATGTCGAGAAAAAAGTTGAAATGTCGAGAATATTATTGAAGTATAATTTCGAGAAAAAAGTCAAAATTTCGCGAATAAAGTCAAAATGTCGAGAAAAAAAAAAGTCGAAACGTTGAGAAAAAAAGCAAAATTTCGACTTTATTCTCGAAATTGTATTTCAACAATCTCGACATTTCGACTTTTTTCTCGACATTTCGTCTTTTTGCACAATAAAAAAAAATCTTCCACTCTCAAATTTTTTTTCTCTTGCCTGGCCCTAATACTCCGTAGCATATACTCCAGTTGTTGGAGGATTAAAATGCTGCATTCTGCCAATAATGAGGTAATTAATATCTATGAATCATCCGCGGTTGGAATTCCTTGAAAAACTTGACTGAGGCCACGTTTACACATAGCCGGGTATTTACAAAAACTGATATTTCCCCCTCTACGTTTTGAAAAATCCCATCATTTCCAGGAACCTGCATAAATATCTGTTAAGGTGCTATGAACAGCCAAACCTACAGGGGGCAGTGTAACGAGAAGATAAAGTCATGCTAGCCAATCAGAATCCTGGAAAAAAACATCAACAAATGACACGAGTAACTTCCAGTTACTTCCAAGATGAACCAGAGTCTTTGGTTTGGAGTGACAGAGAAGTGGAGTTACTTTTAAGTGTGACGTTAGAATATAAAACAGGTAAAATACAAGAAAATATTGACGGTTACAAACAAATTGTAAACACAGGTGTCACTCATGACGCTGGTGACGTTTCTGTCTCATAATGTGACGTTCTGAAGCCTAAATGTCTGTTTCTCTCCGTTTACAAGCAAACGTGAAGACAGGGTTTTTGCAAATCTCCACTCCACAGCTACCACCTGAAGGAGGCACTACAGCAGCTATGTCCTGAAGGTGGGGGGTTTACGCTCTTGTTCATGCACCAGCGGTCCTACCACTAACCACTAACTGGGGTCGGGCTACATTATATTTCTCAGAAAAGTACCTACATGAACCTCAAAGTGGTCTATGTGGCAGAAGGGATTGCATTATTTAGATGCTCCAAATCTTTTTTCCCCCTTGTCTGCATATATATGTTGAGTGGTGGCATTCGCTGCAAATCTGAAATGAGAGAAACACAAGAAAACACAACGGCTACACAAGCCTTTGGAATCTGCAAGAGAGAAAACAAACGAACAGAAACGGGAACAGGCAGAGACACAAACAGCAACCATTCCAGGTCAGTAAAAGTGAATCTAGACTAGGTTACTGCAATGTTACAAGACCATAGAGCTGATCATGGAAGAAAGAACCAGCTACACTCACCCCCTCTCCTCATAGGGGGAGCTGCTGTGGAGATCGTCCAGAGTACAAAGTTTCTGGGCGTTCACATTTCCAGTGACTTGTCCTGGTCCACACATACAGCCTCACTGTCAAAGAAAGTCAACCAGAGGCTGCACTTCCTACGTGGGCTGAGGAGAGCTCACCTACCACCGCTGTTCTGCGCTGCCTTCCCCCTTCTTTTTCTCGTCTCCCTTCAGGTTCTCCATATCCGGCTCCGCCTGTATTTAACCTGGTACTGTCTCCGGGTCAAAATGACCTCTTTGCTTCCTTCCTTCTTTCCTTCCTTCCTTCTTTCCTCCTGTTCTCTCCTTCCTTCTCCCTTCCTCTTTGCTCCCTTCCTCCCTTCCTTCCTTCCTTCTTTCCTCCTGTTCTCTCGTTCCTTCTTCCCTTCCTCTTTGCTCCCTTGCTTCCTTCTTGCCTTCCTTCCTTCCCTCCCTCCTTCCTTTCTTCCTTCCCTACTTCCTTCTTTCCCTCCTTCCTTCCTTCCTTCCCTCCTTCCCTCCTTCCTTCCTTCCCTCCTTCCTTCCCTACTTCCTTCCTTCCTTCCTTCCTTCCTTCCCTACTTCCTTCCTTCCTTCTTTCCTCCTGCTCTCTCCTTCCTTATTCCCTTCCTCTTTGCTCCCTTGCTTCCTTCTTGCCTTCCTTCCTTCCCTCCTTCCTTCCTTCCCTACTTCCTTCTTTCCCTCCTTCCTTCCTTCCTTCCCTCCTTCCCTCCTTCCTTCCTTCCCTCCTTCCTTCCCTACTTCCTTCCTTCCTTCCTTCCTTCCCTACTTCCTTCCTTCCTTCTTTCCTCCTGCTCTCTCCTTCCTTATTCCCTTCCTCTTTGCTCCCTTGCTTCCTTCTTGCCTTCCTTCCTTCCCTCCTTCCTTCCTTCCCTACTTCCTTCTTTCCCTCCTTCCTTCCCTCCTTCCTTCCTTACTTCCTTCCTTCCTTCCCTCCTTCCTTCTTTCCCTCCTTCCTTCCCTCCTTCCTTCCTTACTTCCTTCCTTCTTTCCCTCCTTCCTTCCTTCCTTCCTTCCTTCTTTTTCCCTTCCTTCCTTCCTTCCTTCCTTCCTTCCTTCCTTCCTTCCTTCCTTCCTTCTTTCCTCCTGCTCTTTCCTTCCTTCCTTCCCTTCCTCTTTTCTCCATTCCTTCCTTCCTTCCTTCCTTCTTTCCTCCCTTCGTTTCAATGTGCAACTTAAGCTTGAGTGTGGTGTCCTTTTAGATATATTCTAGTTACAAAGTTACAAAGTTGAGCCGAGTGTTTTTTTTGTGATCATAACAACCGCCCATCCTCACCGTCTATAGGGGAACGATGGAGAGCAGACTGACCAACTGTATCTCCATCCGGCATGAAAGCTGTACGGGAGCCGATGGAAAAGCCCTGCAGAGAGTGGTGGACGCTACGGCCAAAGTCACCGGCACTTCCCTCACATCCATCCAGGACATTGCACACAGTCGTCTATCAAGGGCACACAAAATCCTGGTGGATCCCACCCATCCTGACCGTGGAAAGTTCCCCTTCCTGCTCTCAGGTAGAAGGTTTCTGAGTGACAGGTGCAGAACAGCCTGGTCCAGGACCGTTTTATCCTCCACTCCATAAGTCTTTTAATAATAATGAAATTAACTTGTAATGCACTTTACATTCAATGAATGATGGAAGCGTGGCTGCCATATCGCGCCAAACAGCCCCTCCGACAACCACCAACATTCATACACATTCATACACATTCACACGGGGCAAGGTGGGTAAGGTGTTTTGCCCAAGGACACTACGACAGCAAACTGGGACGGAACTGGATTCGAACCGCCGACCATCTGATCATTGGACGACCCGCTCTGCCACCTGAGCTACTGCCGTCCCGGCATTACCTCATTTAACCCTTGTGCTGTCTTCAGGTCAAGGAAGGAAGATAAGAAGGGAGGAAAGAAGGAAGGAAGGAAGGAAGGAAGGAAGGAAGGAAGGAAGGAAGGAAGGAAGGAAGGAAGGAAGGAAGGAAGGAAGGAAGGAAGGAAGGAAGGAAGGAAGGAAGGAAGGAAGGAAGGAAGGAAGGGATAAAAGGAAGGTAGAAAAGAAGGAAGGAAGGAAGGAAGGAAGGGAGAAAATAAGGAAGGGAGGAAGGAAGGAAGGAAGGAAGGAAGGAAGGAAGGAAGGAAGGAAGGAAGGAAGGAAGGAAGGAAGGAAGGAAGGAAGGAAGGAAGGAAGGAAGGAAGGAAGGAAGGAAGGAAGGAAGGAAGGAAGGAAAGAGGAAGGGAAGAAGGACGGAGAGAGCAGGAGGAAGGAAGGAACAGGAGAATGAGGTCATTTTGACCCGAACACAGTACCAGGGTTAAATGAACAGAACTCGTTTCTTCCCTCGACAACGACTGCCTACTGTCCTGCAAGCAGCGTTTTAGTTTTCAGCCTAGTGTCCTTATCTTTTAGTGTTTAGAGTTTTTAGTGTTTTAATTGTTTTTATTGCTTGCTTTGAGCCAGTGGCAACGAAATTTTCATTTCACTTGTACTTGGACTTTTGGTATGACAATAAAGTGAACCTTGAATTAACTGTCCCCCAAAACTGTAGAGTGAGTATGTACAGTAGGTGAGTGTGTGTGCAAAGTGAAAACTTTTTTTTTTTTGTCTTCCAACATATTGCTAAAGTATTCCAGAAAGGCACAGACTAATACCTGGATCTGAAGTCGGCCCGTTACATTGAACATTCACTGTGGTTATTTTCACGGCCACTAGATGGCATCACACTCCCCCATACCGGACCTGGAAGACATGCTTTCAAAAGGATAAAGGTTGATAAATCAGACAGTCATATGATCTATTTAATATTTATTAGTCATCAATTTTTTTTTTTTTTCTAATTGAAAATTCTTGAATGTACAAACATCAAAGCTGCCATGTAGCAAGCACATTAGAAAAGGCCTGTACTGAGTGGACAAATTAATGAAATAGGAAATAGAAAATAAGGAACAAAAAAAAACTTAAATTAAATTAAATAAATACATTATCTAAATATTATGACAAAATAATGACAGATAAAATAAATAAATGTAGCTTAAATTAAAAAGAGAACGAGGATAAAAGACATTTTGCAGTTATAATTTCCTTCTGGTAGGTTATATTATACATCATTTCAATCAGAATCTATTAATTTATAACACTGCATATAATTCAGAAGTTTGTTCGCAGATTTGAAGATCATATACTTGAGGGATTTACAGTACAACTTAAATTCGTTATATTATATTATATTATATTATATTATATTATATTATATTATATTATATTATATTATATTATATTATATTATATTAGATGAGTCGAGCCTCATCCTGCCACAATATTACATTGAAGATAGGTGGGGTTTTCATGAATTTCCATTTGTGAATGTAGAATTTGGCCATTATGAGAATTGTGTAACTCGGCAAATGATCTTTTCTCTTTTCCATCACTACTCCATACATGTTATTATATAATAATAATGTTATCTACATGTGATTTATGTTCCACAGATACATTCTTTTGTCTAAACTATTCTTCCACTTGTAGAATCTTCGGGAGTGGCCAGAACAAACGAGAAAGAGCGGAGCGGAGCGCTGCCACCCTTGCTGTGACAAGTTACCATGATAACATTGTATTTGTATTTGTGATACAAAACTTCCTTGATAACATCCAAGTGTTCTTCTACGACGGAGTATTAGGGCCAAACTAAGACAAAAAAATAAAATAAAATTGGAAATTACTTGAATAAAGTCATAATATAATGAAAATAAAGTCGTAAAATTACGATAATAAAATCATAATGTTGCGAGAATAAAGTCGTAATATTATGAGAATAACGTCGTAATATTATGAGAATAAAGTTGTAATATTATTAGAATATAATTTATGAGAACTCAGGAAGAGCATCTTCTCTCTGTGTTAAAATGAGGAATATTGAGCATCTTGTGAAGTTCTATTTATATATTTATAATATATTTAATATAACGACTTTATTCTCGTAATATTACGACTTTATTCTCGTAATATTATGACTTTATTCTCGTAATATTACGACTTTATTCTCGTAATATTACGACTTTATTCTCAAAATATTACGACTTTATTCTCGTAATATTACGACTTTATTCTCGTAATTTTACGACTTTATTCTCATAATATTATGACTTTATTCTCGTAATTTTCCTTTTTTTTTTTGTCTTAGTTTGGCCCTAATACTCCGTCGTATTCTTCCAATCTATGTCATTATAAATACCATTCCAGTAGAAAACAGCTGCAGGCTTAGAAACAAAGTCTCTTTGAATAATGTTTCTAATGCATTGATTAGTGGCTTTATCACTTAATAGAGAACATAGGTTACCAATATATATGGGCGTGTTTATGTTCCGAGTCACGAGTAGTGACTGTCGTAATGGAACGTGATGACGTAATGGGTTGTGTCCAACACGTGGATGTTTTGGTTCAGCCTTATAAACGCAGCCTTCCAGGCGAAGGGAGCAGCAAGACGGACTCGCTGGATTAAGCACATGGGCGACACTGGATCTAATAAGTCTGTCAGGACGTTATCACTTCGGGTTTTTATCTTCTGCTTGGCTTTCCTTCGGAGTCCCGTTCAAGGTAAACGCATTTACTAACTCTTATTGGCATTTTAACGTGTTAGTTATGAAGCGAGGGGCGTAAAAAAGCTGTCAGTACCGTAATAACCTGTAGTGAAGAATTAACTCACTTGTTTTCATAAAACTAACATCGCCGAATGTCCCATAAGAACTTATTCTACAGTTTGGTTTTAAACTTGAAGGTAATTCGGCTGTAAATAGCTTGGCAATGAAGTACTAAACGTAAAAACGTGAAAAATCTCAATGGAGTTCGGTCGCTGTGGCTTTGAGGAACGTGGTTTATTTATCAGTGTTGCTAAGCAACGTGACGTCACGGCGGAACACCGTTTCATTCAAAATTAGATAAATAAATACTTCAATTATAAAATATTCAGTTAAATAGATTAATGACAAAGACAGAAAGACAACATGACTTAGTAAAATATTATTTCTTTTCCAATGACAAATTATTTCATATTGGTACATTTATTGTATTTTATTTTGTACATGTAAAAGACAACAATTAAAGAGAAGATAAGCAAACAGAACAAAGAATTTCATCCTTTAACACTTAATATCTTAATTTACATGTGCAAAAAGTAGTAGGAAGAAGTGTAAACTTATTTAATCCTACCCCCATTCACTAATCATTTATTAACACGTATTTATAATAACTAACTACACTATAATTATACTCACACACTTACCTATACATACATACATACACATAGTTGAGTATTTCTAAATATTTGTACACACATGCCCATATAAATATTTATATAAATATACCTATTTACACCATACTGTCTCTATATCTATGTATATATCTACTTACACACGTATTCACACATGTATACATATACATGCATACATACATTTATTTATAATAAGATGTGTAACATCTCCCTACCTCATACACATCCTACCTGCTTTTTTTCTTCTCGTACTGCACTACCTTTATTTTTATTCCACTGTATATACTGTTTATATTTTCTCATAATATATTTTACTTTTTTTATTTTATCCTTCTTTCAATGTGTGTGTGTTGTAGAAGGACAGGAGAATTAGGTCATTTTGACCCAAAGACAGTACAAGGGTTAATTTAAGTATTTAATTTTGACTCGCTGGGGGAAACCCAGTGAAAATGGAAATGGAAATGAAATGTTTCACTCTTACCGAAGGGAAATTACCGCTGACACCTGGAATCCCTCAGGAGACCCGAGGTTGATCTGAACGGCAGTTTGGGGTTTACCACCCTGACAGAAAAAAACGTGTAGAATAAATATTACATTTCAACATTTCTGTTAACAAAGATTTGCGGCGTAGCCACGCGTTTCCACCAGCAGGGGGCGCCAGCAGGAGCTGCTGGAAACAAACCGGCCAGAGGGAAAAAGAGAAAAATAACAGAGGAGAAAAAGAGGACTCAAAAAACTAAAAAATCTAATCCTTAAAATGGGTAAAAACTAAACAATTTGAAGGTTTGATTTCTTTAAATCCGGATTAAATCATTTTTTATTTACATTTTCTGTTTTAATATTGTTGCTGGTGTTTCTATGTAATATATGCTGAGTCATGTTTGTTACACGTTGACCCAAATATGTCATTTAAATTCTGATTAAATGAAAGAATTTACAAAAAAAAGTGGATTAAACTTGAATAATTCACTTAATAACAAATTGAAAAATACAATTGAAAAAAAAATATTAAAACATAAAAAAAAACAAATCCTTAAAATATATAAAAACTAAACTATATGAAGGTTTAATTACTTTAAATCCCTAAAACGTATAAAAACTGAACAATATGACGGTTTAAGTACTTTAAATCCTTAAAACATATAAAAACTGAACAATATGAAGGTTTAATTACTTTAAATCTGGATTAAATCCTTATTTATTTAATTTTTTTTTTATATTTTTGCTGGTGTTTCTATGTAATTTATGCTTAGTCATGCTTATCAGGGCTAGGGATCGATACAAAGATTCGATTCCGATTCTTAAGATTCAGAATCGATTATCACGCTTTGATCCGATTTGATTCCAATATTGATTTGGGTTAGTGTTATTAAAACAGTTTTTTCAGCTGTTGCATGAATTATATGACTGTAGTTCTGCAACATATTAATACTAGTATTATATTGAGATTAAACAGCAAGTATTGCAGCTAATGATGCTGTAAGGACCAATCAGCTCCCAGAATGCTGATAGAACTGAAACAGAAACATCATGTGGGTCAGAATTACCAAACAAATCCAGGGAGGAAACGGAGACGGAGGAAATCGATTTTATTTTTTCCCGCATTCTGTTTAAATTTTTTCCATTGCGGCCTTTTTCGACTTTTAATTTTTGAGAATTTGGTTTTTAGCCTTTTATGCAAATGTAACCCCAAGACAGTATATAAAGTAATGAAATATAAACAATTTATGCAATTATAACTGAAAACCTTTAATGTTTTCATACCTTTAAACATATTTAAAGGCAAAAACATGGCGGTAGTTATTCTGGTGTCCAACAAAACATTCCTTTTTATTAGGGCATAAACAAAAAAATACCAAAAGTTGTAATGTAATGATGAAAAAAAAAATTGGCCTTTAGTCATACGAATCGATTTTTAGGAATTAATATGAGAATCGATTTAGAATTGTTTTTTTCAGCACAGGCCTGATGACTGGGTCCCACTCGCAAGAGCGGTCGGTTATTTGATGTGTTTAGCGTCACTTTCTGTCCTCCCTGGTTCCCCAGCTGAACATCAATTCATCAAAACAACATCAAAACTTAAAATATGGCTGAAGGAAAACCAAAGGTGTGAACATTAATTGCTAATTTAGTTTTTTTTTTTTTTTTTTCTCTCTCTGTCGTGACCCGTCACTGTATCATTATATACCTTCAGTATGTATGTATGTATATGTACAATGGTCCATACATAATAATAATGCTATAATTTCAACTTGTGCAATAAGTGCAATAGGGCAAACACAATATGCATGAGCACTTTACAACTCTGAGCACTAAAAGTAATTAAAATGCAAGAAATCGATGTTCAATATGCATTAGCACTAGGGGTGGGACGATACGGGTATCTCACGATTCAATAATGTGGCAATATGTGTACCACGATAACGATAATGTCACGATACACCATATATTCGATATATTGTAAGAAATTTCATCAACAATATATCACGATATATGTGACTGAAAAAGAAAAAATACCCATAAAAAGGAAAACGTCTGTAGTTATGCATTTATTCAATGCCAAAACTTTTTACAATGTACAAAGAAAGTGCATTTGTATATATTTGCCTCACTGCCTCCTAGGCTTGTAAATGTAAACACTGAACAGCTGGACAAATTAAAGTGCATGAACATTAATGCGGTGACAACTGCTTAAATCCATTATGTGCTGTAATAAAATATCGATATTTGCCGTCAGTTTATCGATTATTTATTGCGACAGAGAGCGCAACAATATATTGCAATATCGATTTTTTTTTTTTTTTTTTTCTCTTCCCACTACTAATTAGCACTATACAAATCTGAGCATTGGAGCACTTTAAAGAAATAATGGGACGATGTGTAATCTCTATTAACACTTTAAATCTCTTGCACTTAAGCACTTAGCACTCTAAACATGACGGTCACTTACTGGTATCAATTGTAACATGTTTTTATTTTTTATTGATTTTATCTAGCTTAGTCGTGTTTTTAAATGTTGTCTTTCATCGCTATATCTTGCCTAACTTGTTTTCTGGTGTCCAATTTTATGTTTTATGTTTGGCATTGATTTGCCGCAGGAACGACTGGTGGAAATTAACCTATGGCTACAACCATGCATATTTACACCTGTGTTCATCAACATGTACAGTCCCTGTCAACAAATACATAGATACATTGAATTGAATTGACTCCTCCCTGGTTCCCCAGGTGAACATCGGCTGATCGTGTCGTCCCGTCTGGTCTCGGCCGCCCCCGGAGACGACGTCCTGCTGCCGTGCCGCCTGGAGCCCCAGCTGGACCTGCAGGGCCGGGCGGTGGAGTGGTCCAGGAGCCAGGAGGACCCGGCGCTCGGGCCCAGGACCTACGTGCACCTGTACAGGAACGGGGGGGAGATGCGCCACATCATGACGCCGTCCTACGTGGGCCGGACGTCGCTGTCCCGGGACGGCCTGGGCCGCGGGGACGTGTCTCTCACCATCAGGGCCGTGAGCGCCGACGACGACGGCACCTTCAGGTGTTTCATCCCCTACCTGAACCAAGCGGCCAGCGTCCGGCTCGTGGTTGGTGAGAACAAGCAGATTCACAACCTTTTCTGGTCTAATAGAAGGTCTGCGTTGACGTCACTTCCCCACTGGACCAACCCCTTACTGCACTGAGTGGTAAAACATCAGCAAAAACAGCTGCAACTAGTGGAGAAGACGGGATAACAGCTGATTATGGGCTTAAATTAACGTCAGTTGGACTTGACAGTGACCCGTACAGTTACCCCAAGAACCAGTGGTCCATGGACATTAATATTTGGTACAGTTACCAAGAACCAGTGGTCCATGGACATTAATATTTGGTACAGTTACCAAGAACCAGTGGTCCATGGACATTAATATTTGGTACAGTTACCAAGAACCAGTGGTCCATGGACATTAATAATAAAAACTTAAACACTGGACTGTTACCGTTTTTCTATTATTTGTCAATTCACTTGACATAACAAGGCTAGAAATGGCCCTTTAACAACAGATTATCTTATAAACAACATATTAACAAACCTGCATTTAGACGAGTGACAGTAGCAAGTGACGTCATCACAGTTTCACACCGTTTTCTGGTTTAATGACTCAGTTGTCTTTTAAATATTTGATGATTCACTGTAACTTCTCTTGTTTTAGACCCGATGTTTGTCAGAACCCCGACGACGGGAACGCCGCGGCCTCCAGGCGACGTTTCAACTCCACGTCCAGGAGACGAGACGCTCTCGGACGGTGAGACGGCGGCTCTGCCCCCAACACCGTCATCGTCCTGAAACTCTTCTGTCTTTACTGATTCTGTTTGTTCCTGTGGCCACAGATCTCCGGTCCAGACTCCCCGTCTGGATCTCGTCTGCGGCGCTCGTCTTCGTCGTGGCTCTTTCTGCCGCCGGCGCTGGTCTGGTTAGAAACCGCCGGGGGAAGCAGCAGGAGAAACTAAACGTGAGAATCACTCGTGTTTCCTTTTATTGACGTCATCTGCTTTAGTCACCAGGCTCAGATTTCTAACCGCCGTTACTAATGTTTAAAGTCACTGTTTGGAAGAGTTTTATTTTGATTTGAGGATTTTATTTCGAACATGCATGAGTACAAAAAAGTTTAAAAAAAAAAACAGAATACATATATATATATATATATATATATGTGTGTTCCAAAAGGAGTAGGATTGAAGTAAACACTTACCCAGTCCTACTCCAGAATCTTACATACATTCTTAGATATAACAAGAGTTTCAATAAACTTACTTATAAAACACACATAACCAAACACCCCTACTTTAATAATTGTTCAATACAGTGATATCATACTCAATTATATGTTTATATAAATATAGTCAAAATTTGATTTGATATGTTTATTTGGTCACGTTATAGAAGTCAGTAGTCAATACAATGTATTTTTTTGCATGTATATCAAACAAGGACCAAAGGTGTAGACTGAAGCCAAAGCTTATTTTGTCTACCCTTTTAACACAATGTAACCACTATAGTGCAAGATTTGAAAAAACAAAACAAAATAACTACATGAGGAGAGAAAAAATTAAATAAAAAAAAAATAAATAAATAAAAAAAAAAAAAAAAAAAAAAAAAAAAAAATATATATATATATATATATATATATATATATATATATATATATATATTATATATGAGAGAAAGAAAGAAACAAAGTAAATAAATAAGAAAAAGAAATAAATGTTGCTCAAACTGGCCTATCTGGGCTTAACAGCATCAAGATGTTCATATTTACACACATGCATATAGTACATTCACCCACACACACCAAACCCACCTATATATACAGTAGATTGCTGTGCACACATACATACATACATATATATGCACTTATTTATACCTGTATAGACATACATACATGTGCATACATATACACTCATCTACACATACATGCATACATAAGCATTCATATACATGCACCCTTCCATAGACATAATACACACATCATTCTATCCATAATTTTGCAATAAATCTACATAATGTGGCTATGCCAATTATTTATAATTATTTACGATCTTGTCTTTATACATATTTTTGTAAAAAATCAGAACAATTCAAAGCAAACAAAAGAAAACAAAACAAACGCCGAGCATTTAGTTGCTACTATGTATGTATGTAATAATAGAAGTAATTAGAATGCATAGTGTAGCATCCCCGACTGATGACGGTTGACTCTTTAACTGATGGTTCACAGATGTTTTTATTCCTTCAATGTAAAATCACTGCTAACACACCGTAAGAGCTGTAAAGGAATAAAATAAAACAAAGTTACTCTTACTATATACATACAAGTTTCATCCAACTCAAATACAGGCCGACACAGCAGCTCGCTGGGTCGGCAAAACCGTTAACCACAATAAATGACAGTAACGGACAACCTAACTCAACATAAACTGTATAAAATGTACAAAGAAAACAAACCTTGTGCCCCTTATCAGCCAGATGCTTTTTGTGTCGGTTAGGCACACTTTAGCACTCCCGACACTAGTTTAGTCTTGCAGAAAACGTTTCTACAGCCGTTAAACATTAACCGTTAAATAGCGGAGCGCTGAAGTTCTCGGCGAGACGCCTTCAAAATAAAAGCACTAAATATTCGTCTTAATATATAACAAAATAAAAGCCTGGCTCCAAACAACGCCAATAAGAAAACAAACACAAAAACACATTTACAAAAATAGTCATATTAAAGGTCATTTACACATAGTATTACATTATCGTTACTTTACTATAATACTACAATATAATAGAGAATAGACAGTAATGGTGTAACAATATACTTGAATAACTATATAAGAGTAGATATGCTGTATATACTGGTTCATATATTTACCTTCAATTATATACATAAAAATTACTATAAATATATATATCAACATATCTACATATAACTATATATCAATAGAGATATAAATATATAAATACTGTATGTATAATATAACTCAATATATCCATATACATACCTACATATAACATATCTATATCCATAATATATGTCTATGTATCTACATATATTAATAAATGTTCATATCTACATGTTTATTCACATCTGTATTTTGAATATAATGTTTCTTTTTATATTTTTTTAAATGGTGATATGTTTCTACTTTGTTTTAGCTCCAAGTTCAGGCTGTTCCACAGTTTCATCCGCAGGTTAATTTAATTAGAAACCGTTCAGCGCGGCTTTTATTGTCAAACACCTGGATGTGCAAACAGATTCCACGTGATTAAACGTCCACGGGGTCTAGAAGAGAAATTAGTGCGTCAAACCTAAATTCCTACGAATTTAAACGCATCACAGAGGCTCTTGATTTTATTACCAATTATCCCAACTCAGTTGTTTTTACAACAAAAAAAGGTTTTTCTGATCCAGGCTTAAAATGATCAGTTTCCAGACTAAAGTTCACTCCATCTATGCTTTTAAGAACAAACTTAAAACCCGCCTGTTTCTCCGAGCTTTTAAACATCAGTAATGAGACGGTTGTTTATGACCATGTTGACTTTATGAACTTTTATTCTAGGAGATTTTATCGGTATTGTCTTGTTTTCATCGTATTTCTACTTTTATTGTAGTGTTTTATTCGTGTTATTTTATTTTTTGTGAAGCACCTTGTGACATTCTGTTGTCTGTGAAAGGTGCTATAGAAATACATTTTACTTTTATTTTAATGTTTAATGGATGAATTGATCCCCGATCAATCATCCAGACGATCGCTGGCAGGGCGGAGTCTCGCGGGCGTTTACTGAATCCTGGTTTTATGAGCAGTTTAGAAGATGAGCTGAACTTTCTCCTCTTGTTTTTACAGTGTGAAGCTGGAGGACGAGTCTCTTCTGAAACATGTGAGTGAAACGAGTCTGACTCGTCACTTCTGCCTCGTTAAGATCGTTAACGGTGGAATTACTAGAATTACTCTCCTCCGACCCGGCGGGCGTTCCGGACCAAACCTTTAGGGAACCGAGAAACTCTGAGTTAGTGGAGACTAGCGGTGTAACGATACACTAACCTCACAATACGGTACGATTCACGATATTGAGGTCATGATAACGATATTATAGCAGTATCTTTTTAACAACCTTGAATGAGGAACATATGACTGGAAAAAATGGTCTTTTATTTGAAAGACACAAAATACAAAACAATGCTGTGCGTTTGCCCTATTGTTACAGTTTGTAATTCTTTATAACTGTTTAAGTTTTAAAGAGAAAGCCAGGACAACCATTTTCCACCAGGAGTACGTTCTAATGTTTCGGACGCACTAAAAAATCTTGCATACTCATTTGCTACTCATTAGGGTGGAAGTGTGCGATTTCGGACGCAGCCTATCTGAAGACTTTAGTGACTGAGTCATGTGACCAGTTGTGGCTGAAAGAATCAGTCAGCAGCTCAGGAGTTCTGGTTGCCACGGCAACAAGAACCTCACTGAAGAACCCGTCTGGTTTTGCTGTGAGAAAAACCCAGATTGTGGCTTCTGACAAGGTCTCAAATAGCTCCGATTTGTGATAAAACCGTAGCTCGTAGCCAAAAACCGAAAACATTGTGAGAGACACAGAACCCGGCAGATTCTGTCAATCTTAATTTCTATTCAGATATTCCTTAAAATGAGTGAGTAAGCTCAGTGCGAAGACAGCGTGAGATTCTTTTGAAGAAAACTTTTGGTTACATTGCAGTCAATGGGGACTGAGACAGGTATTGGCGCCGCTCTTGTCCCCACCGTTTAAATTTTGTGCATACCTCGCCTGTCAAAATCACATTTTATGAATCCCAACACCTATGTCTACATTCTGACCAAAAATTATTTGTCTCCTTTTTACGGTTTGGCCGTGAGCTTGAGTTACAAATAAAAATTTGGGTTATTTTTTTACTGTTTCTGCCACTCTACCAACCGACATCCGCACTCTAGATTAGACGAAAAAGTGATTTCCAGTCCTCGCTTGAGTGCTCATATTTTGTAAAGTGTACATCTTAGGAGAAAAATGTTTGTTTTTTTGGAGAAAAGAGAAGTTTTCCAACGTTCTGAAGTTTGAATAACATTTCTACGTGCAGATATGAGAAAGCTAGGTGACTCAGAAAAAAGGTGATTTTTTTTTTTACCTCCTCCCATCCACTTTGAATGGGTTCTGTTGGCCGTTCTTTTGGGAATAACTTTGGGAAAAATGGGAATTTCAACACCAAAAGTCATAGCACACTATTCCCAATCGAGCCACACGTTTTGTTATAAGATTCGCCTGGGTCCTCTGAAATCTGTAGGAGGAGTAGCAAACCGAAATCTGGCCGGTAAATGGAAAAAAAAAAAAAAAAACACGCAGGATAACAATAATAACCCAATATCGCGCTACAGTTTGTCAACTCCACGACACGTATCGTGCCGTTTTTGTATCACGAAATTTCGTGGCACAATATATTGTTCCACCCCTAGTGGAGACTGCTTGGATTGGAGTTTGACGTTTTTCCTTTCCCTCGTCCGTGTGAAGGTTGTGCAGGATGCTGCAGCCGCCGCTGGCCGGATCTCGTCTGCCGAGCCTTCACGACATCCTGGCGTAAACACGACCCCGCCACGTCAGACGGAGACGCTCTCTCCTCGGACGGGGCGTTGACGACGTCGGCCCTCCTGGACCGCCCATCGGGCCACGTTTGACTTTCTGAGACTATTATTGACATTATAGATGCAACATGAATAAAACTGAACTGAAACAGAAAACCTCCTTCCTCTGGGTGGAACCCTGAGAGAGAGCGATGAGACGGACGTGACGGGGAGTCGGCAGCTGCTGGAGGACTTGCAGAAACCAGAAAACCACGCTCTGTTGGGCGTGAACACACCTCAACCTTCAACCTTCAACCTTCACCCGCCTCCAGGCTGCAGCTGCTGGTTCTAAATGTTTTACTAAGGCCACGTTTCCACAGAGCCGGGTATTTCTCAAAAACTGATATTTCCCCCTCTACGTTTTGAAAAATACCATCATTTCCAGGAACCTGCATAAATATCTGTTAAGGTGCTATGAGCAGCCAAACCTACAGGGGGCAGTGTAACGAGAAGATAAAGTCATGCTAGCCAATCAGAATCCTGGAAAAAAACATCAACAAATGACACGAGTAACTTCCAGTTACTTCCAAGATGAACGAGAGTCTTTGGTTTGGAGTGACAGAGAAGTGGAGTTACTTCTCAACATTTTGACTTTTTTCTCGACATTTCGACTTTTTTCACAAAATTTCAACTTTTTTCTCTAAATTTCAACTTTTTTCTCGACTTTTTTCACAAAATTTCAACTTTTTTCACAAACTTTCAACTTTTTTCTCTAAATTTCGTCTTTTTTCTCAACTTTTTTCACAAAATTTCGACTTTCTTCTCAAAATTTCGACTTTCTTCTCAAAATTTCGACTTTTTTCTCAATATTTCCCCCTCTAGGTTTTGAAAAATACCATCATTTCCAGGAAAAGAAATTGTGAAAAAAGTTAGGAAGAGTTTTATTTAAAGAATCCATCTATGCTCCCGCCTCCGTCCGTCCCTCACACCCAGCAGTTCTTCACTTCACTATTGCACTTTACTCTTGTTTTACGTCTTGTACTTTGTTTTTTAATTGGTTGATTTTTTTATCGTCCTTTTTTACGGCGCCTATAAATAAAATATATTATTATTTACTGTGTGTCCTTGGTCGCTACCTCTGAGGAAGTTGTTTTCCTGCTTCCAGCTGCATTTAAAGGGTCTGAATGTTTCTCATTTCATATTTATTCCTGTTCTGTGACACTAATGTTTATAAAGTGAAGTTAATAAACCTAATAAAACTTGTTATGATGAACTCTCATCACTCTTAGTCTCAGAGTAATCAATCACTGTCCAATAATAATAATTCTGACACAATCATATATCATAACAATGCACCTTCCAATAACTATCTACCTCATTCTGCTGCACCTTTCACTTTTTAAAAATGGTATATATGTTAATAAGAGCTGTCATTTATCTATTACGTATTTACTGTAGAGTGAGCGAAAATAAGAGTTAAATTCCATGTCTTGTCTGACCTGACTTTGACAAATAAACATGTTTATGATTCTGAACCTTAGCAGTGCCGAGAAGATACTTATTGTTTCTTTACCAATACCCTCATTTTATCTATTTATTTATTTATTTTACAGGCTCTTAGATCGCCCACTTTTCACCCGTGTACATTTTCTGATCATGCATTTCTCATTCCTGGTACCAGGAATGTTCCAATACACCACGAGATGACGTTAACACCACACTCTTCCAACCTCTTCCTCCTCACAGATCTAAAGCTCCGTCCATGAAACTCCTCTTCAAAAACCCACGCTATAACACTTTAGTTTAAACTTGCACAGAGCAATTACTTTAATACCAAACTGTCTACTGAAAGTTTGGGTTTTAGGGCCAGTCCCAATCCCCCCCCCTAGTCCTACTTTTCATCCCTAACCCTAAATTTTGTGCGTTCCCGTGAGGGTAGTGGTGTCCCAATTCCTCTTTGCATCTAGGGCTAGTGGACATAACGAGGGCTTGTGTGTATCAATCTAGCCCTAAAGAGAGAGGGATTTCAGATGCTGACTCACCATTCATTTCCCAGAATGCTTCACGTCATCATTTTCAGACTGAATCAAACAAAAAACATGGCGGACATGTCTTATTTTTTAGTGAATAAAATCAATATTGTGAGTTAGTTTCTGCATAAAAATGCGTTTTGATTACATTTCTAGCGAGAAATATATATTTTACTTTCATAATATTCACTCAGTGAATGTACATAATCACTTGCTTTCCCGTTGTTGCAAAGTCTTTTCCAAACCTCGCCAGAATAAAGGCTGATTTATGGTTCCGTGTTACACCAACGCAGAGCCTACAGCGTAGGTTACGCGGCGACGCGCGCCGTACGCCGTCCCCTACGCCGTAGACTCTGCGTTGATTTAATGCGGAACCATAAATCGCCGGCGGCTCTTCTCATCCCCGAAAACATCAGATCAAATTTCTTAACAGGCGTTATTTGGATAAACTGAGCCCAGGTTGGGGATCCTAACGGTTACTTGTAGGCCTGAAAAAATATTAAAACTTAATAAAGTAGCATATTAACAGCGCTACAGCGGAAATTAAAACTTTTTTTTCTTTTTTTTAATTGAAAGACAAGATGCAAACAGCACGATCCACCGCCAGGGGGAGACATAAACTCAGCGGCGGAAAATCAGGACACAATGAAACAATGAACTACAAAAATACATTGAAAAGAGACATAAACTTAAGGTCTTGACGACCTTTGCATTGGTGGAGAGACTAATGGTTCTAATGTAATGTAATGTATGTCAAAAATACAAAAAAGAGGCTTTTGATTAGTATACCGGGATTTATGAATAAACCATTTTGTCAAAAGTATAATAAGATTAATAATATAAAATTGTTGTTTTTTTTTGACAGAAGAATAGGCGGAAATTAAAACAGCTTTTATCTCTGGGCTTCCTGATATGGTGTGACGTATGTGCAAACGTAACTACGCAGTCGCTTACGTACCCGAACGTAAACCACGCAGTGACGTAGCAAGCAAAATTTAGGGGTGGTGCTGAAAAGTAGGGATAGTGGGAGTATTGGGACAGGGCCCTGGGAAGATTACAGCTTGAAATACTGCTGTCAGAATGCGTTCCCCCTCTGTTTATCATGAAGGGAGGCTCACACTTCTTTCAAATTCATACTGCTGACTTCTTTCACCACCACAGATAAGTCCTGGGATTTACAGGCTGATATCATCATATTTGACCATTTTAAACACTTTTTGGCACGACCGTTCGGGCCATTTCGGACAGGGGCGGGACCAGGGGGAAACACATCTCGACGGGGGAACTGATCTCGATACAACACCGGATTAAAGCAAAGGCAAACTAGGCCTGTGCCTAGGGCCCGATTGACAGGGGAGGGGCTCAGAAAGAGGAACAAAAAAAAAAAAAAATTTTTTTTTTTTTTTTGTCTGCACACATATTAATGGTTGATGCCGGTAAAACCCTAAGGCATATATATATATATATATATATATATATATATATATATATATATATATATATATATATATATATATATGCATACAGATACGCATACACATACATACATACACATACATACATACACATACATACTACAGCACACTTTGTCTTACTGCAAATTTTATTGTTCTTTGTAGATTTGACTTCTTATTTAACTATTCAATTGAATCAACACATTTAATTAAGATTTTCTGCAAAATGTAATAGCTTAAAACATTTATCTTATTTTACTCTGTTTACATAGCAATGCTGACATCTATTGGTGATTTACTGGTACTAATACCTTAACAATGACACTCGAATCGATAAGATAAGGATAATTTAATAGCATTTAATAGAGCGTTGTAATAACGTATAAATAATAAAAATCTAAAAATAGTCTGATAGACTGTTTAATATACAACACATGACTTATTTTGGAATACAAAGAACCAACTTGACTATGACTATGCTATGTAAAATGTGAGTTAACTTTTATTAGTGACTTTGGTAAGTTTAAGATTTTAATTCATGAATAACATCGATGGAGGGGGGCCCAAAAATCACAGTCTGCCTAGTGTAGTCCATTTATTTAATCCGGCTCTGGCTTTATCACTTTATAGAGAACATAGGTTACCAATATATATGGGACGTGTTTATGTTCTGAGTCACGAGTAGTGACCGACGTAATAGAACGTGATGACGTAATGGGTTGTGTCCAACACGTGGATGTTTTGGTCCAGTTTATAAACGCAGCCTTCCAGGTGAAGGGAGCAGCACACTTTTACAACAAAATTTGGCAGGAAGGGAAATTACCACAAAGTTGGAAACATGCAGTCATAGTACCAATCAGGAAACCAGGAAAAGATCCTACTAATCCAAATAACTATAGACCAATCGCATTGACGTCTCATATGTGTAAAGTCATGGAGTGTATGATCACTGAAAGGCTAACATATTATTTGGAAATAAGAAATCTTAGATCACAACATCAAAGTGGGTTTAGAAAAGGAAGGGGAACAATGGATCCAATACTATGTCTAGAAACAGAGGTGAGGAAGGCACAAGTCAATAAGGAGGTGGTGGTAGCAGTATTTTTTGATGTTGAAAAAGCATATGATTTATTGTGGAAAGAAGGTTTATTGATTAAAATGAAAAGTTTAGGTATAACAGGTAAAATGTTCAGATGGGTGAAGGAATTTTTGTATGAACGTTCTATAGAGGTGAGGGTGGGGAAAACATTTTCAGCAAGGTATGGTGTGGATAACAGAACACCGCAAGGAAGTGTAATAAGTCCCTTGTTATTTTCAATAATGATTGATGATGTATATGAAGATATTGGCCAAACTATAGGGAAATGTCTGTTTGCTGATGATGGCGCAATATGGAAAACAGGAAGAAATGTGAAATTTGTAGTCAAACAGTTACAGGAAACAATTAAAAGAGTGGAGCAGTGGTCATTGAAATGGGGATTTAAATTTTCCGTAGAGAAAACAAATACCCTTTTCTTTACAAGGAAGAAAATTGAATCAGAAGTCAAACTATATTTGTATGGCAAGGAGCTGAAAAGGGTGGAATCATTCAAATTACTGGGAGTATGGTTTGATTCAAGGCTCACCTGGAAAGTACATATTGATAAAATTGGTGATAAATGTAAAAAGGTTATAAATGTCATGAGGTGTTTAATGGGTACAGAGTGGGGAGCTGACAGGTCTTCTTTGAAAGCTATATATACAGGTTTAATAAGATCAGTACTGGACTATGGGTGTGTCGCATATGGGTCGGCATGTAAATCTTTGTTGGGGAGGTTGGACAGGATTCAGGCTCAAGCACTGAGGGTGTGTTGTGGGGCTTTCAAAACCACATCTGTACCTGCATTGCAGGTGGAAATGGGGGAGATGTCACTGGAATTAAGAAGACAGCAACTCATGATGACATACTGGGCAAATTTGCAAGGTCACAATAATCATCCGACAAAAAGTACAACTGAGCCATGCTGGGAACACGGGAAAAAGCAAATGAAGAGCTTTGGATGGGTGGTTGAGAGGAGAGCAAGGGAGATGGGAATACTGGAGTTGAGTTTTTCGCCAACTGTTGTGTTGCCGGCTGTTCCACCTTGGCTACTGCCACAGGCAGACGTAGATCTGAGCCTCCTGGACTGGGAAAAAGAACAAGAGAGAAATAGTAACAGTGTAAATTCATACATTAGAAGGAATTACTATGGTCATTTACATATATACACAGATGGTTCAAAAGATCCAGAGACAGGCAGAACAGCAGCAGCAGTAGTCATCCCTGAAGTGAACATCGTATGCAGGAAGAGACTATCGGATGAATTATCGGTGTTTACAAGCGAAATGATGGCTATAATAATTGCATTGCAGTGGGTAGAGGATAGCAGGCCAGAAAGAGTGGTTATACTATCAGATTCAGCAGCAGCATTAAAAAGCTTATTTTATTGCAACACCACATGCAGAGAAGACATATTATTTGAAATAATGATGCAATTATTTAGAATTAAGCATATGCAATTGTCTGTCATTTTTGTGTGGGTTCCTGCACACATCGGGATTGAAGGGAATGAGAGGGCAGATGGAGCAGCCAAAGGGGCTTTGAGGAGTGAACATCAACTCCATGTGAACATCAGCAAATCAGAAGTCAAAGGGGTGATAAAGAGACAAATCAGGAAAAAGTGGCAAAATGAGTGGAACAAAGAAAGTAAAGGACGGTATCTTTTTAAGAATAAACCATTAGTTGGGAATGCAGGATCAGGCGGGCGGAACAGGACCGAGGAAAGAGTAATGACAAGATTAAGGAATGGGCATACTGGGCTGAATAGATCTCTATTTTTAATAAAAAAACACAATACAGGAAAGTGTGAACATTGTGGAGAGGAGGAAACAGTGGACCATGTTCTATTAGACTGCAACAAATATATAACAGAGAGAGATGTGTTAAAGCAGGAAATAAGAAAGCTAGGGGAAGTCAATATCATAAATATATTACGGAAATCTTCAGGTGATGAGTGCTGGAAAAAGCTAATACATTTTTTAAAATCAACTAGATTAATGAATAGGATATAAGGCCGGGTTATTTGATTTAAGATAATTTTTTTTTTTTTTTTTTGTTTGTTTTGATTGTTTTTTTTTTTTTTTTTTTTTTGTTTGTTTGTATTGTTTGACAAATACATTCATTTTGAATACATTAGAGATCGTTTAGATACCTAGTCCATATTCCAGATCAGTGGGTGGCGGTAATGCACCCGAAAGCTGCCAACCGCCAATAAAATCAAAAGAAGAAGAAGAAGAATGAAGGGGGCAGCAAGACGGACTCGCTGGATTAAGCACATCATGGGCGACACTGGATCTAATAAATCTGTCAGGACGTTATCACTTCGGGTTTTTATCTTCTGCTTGGCTTTGCTTCGGAGTCCCGTTCAAGGTAAACGCATTTACTAACTCTTATTGGCATTTTAACGTGTTAGTTATGAAGCAAGGGGCGTAAAAAGCTTTCAGTGCCGTAATAACCTGTAGTGTGAAGAATTAATTCACTTGTTTTCATAAAACTAACATCGCCGAATGTCCTATAAGAGCTTATTCTACTGTTTGATTTAAAACCCGAGGGTAATTTGGCCGAAAATAGCTTGGCAATGAAGTACTAAACGTAAAAACGTGAAAAAGCTCAATGGAGTTCGGTCGTACCTCCTATGTTGTAGCTTAGAAAAAAAAGGGGCGTTTACTCCGCGTTGCTAAGCAACATGGCGTCATGAAATATTCAATTTAATGAATGACAATGACAGAAATAAAACATGATTTAGTAAAATCTCATTTCTTTTCAGTGACAAATTATTTCATATTGGTATATTTATTTTATTTTGTACATGTAAAAGATAACAATTAAAGAGAAGATAAGCAAACAGAACAAAGAATTTCATACTTTAACACTTAATATCTTAATTTACATGTGCAAAAAGGAGTAGGAAGAAGTGTAAACTTATTTAATCCTACCCCCATTCACTAATCATTTATTAACAAGTATTTATAATAACTAACTATAATTATACTCACACACTTACCTATACATACATACACATAGTTAAGTATTTCTATATATTTGTACACACATGCCCATATACATATATTCATATAAATATACTTATTTACACCATACTGTCTCTATATTAACGCCATCTGCTATATATATATATATATATATATATATATATATATATATATATCTACTTACTTACACACACACACACACACAGTGTGTGTGTGTTGAGTGTACTGCTGCTGCACAAAGCCAATGTCCCCACTGAGGGATAATAATAATAACTAGACAAAATTCCCGGGAAATTTTGAAGTGCCACGGACTACTGCCGGATGATCGCGGGGCTTATTTGCACCCATGAAGGTCAAGGACTCAATACAGATTCCAATGACACCACCCATGACTCTCTATGTCAAACCATTCAAAAGTTATTACAGAAAATATATAATAGGCTAACTGAACCACTAACTGAACCGCTAACGGGATCGCTAACGGGATCGCTAACGGGATCGCTAACGGGATCGCTAACGGGACCGCTAACGGGACCGCTAACCGAGCCGCTAACGGGATCGCTAACCGAGCCGCTAACAACCGCTAACGGAACCGCTAACGGGACCGCTAATGGGATCGCTAATGGAACCGCTAACGGGACCGCTAACGGGACCGCTAACGGGATCGCTAACGGGACCGCTAACCGAGCCGCTAATGGGATCGCTAACGGGACCGCTAACAACCGCTAGCGGAACCGCTAACGGGACCGCTAATGGGATTGCTAACGGGACCGCTAACGGGGTCGCTAACTGGACCGCTAACGGGATCGCTAACTGGACCGCTAACGGGACCGCTAACGGGATCGCTAACGGAATCGCTAACTGAACCGCTAACGGGACCGCTAACGGGACCGCTAACCGAGCCGCTAACGGGATCGCTAACCGAGCCGCTAATGGGATCGCTAACGGGACCGCTAACAACCGCTAACGGAACCGCTAACAGGACCGCTAACAGAACCGCTAACAGAACCGCTAACGGGACCGCTAACGGGATCGCTAACAACCGCTAGCGGAACCGCTAACGGGGTCGCTAACTGGACCGCTAACGGGATCGCTAACTGGACCGCTAACGGGATCGCTAACGGGATCGCTAACTGGACCGCTAACGGGATCGCTAACGGAATCGCTAACTGAACCGCTAACGGGACCGCTAACGGGACCGCTAACCGAGCCGCTAACGGGATCGCTAACCAAGCCGCTAACGGGATCGCTAACGGGATCGCTAACAACCGCTAACGGGACCGCTAACGGGATTGCTAACGGGACCGCTAACGGGGTCGCTAACTGGACCGCTAACGGGATCGCTAACTGGACCGCTAACGGGACCGCTAACAGGACCGCTAACAGAACCGCTAACGGGACCGCTAACACCAATAACACTACCATCCCATAATAAACACCTACCATCCCATAATAACACTAACATCCCATAATAACACTAACATCCTATAAAAACACCTGCCATCCCATAATAACACTAACATCCTATAAAAACACCTGACATCCCATAATAACACTAACATCCTATAAAAACACCTGTCATCCCATAATAACACTAACATCCTATAAAAACACCTGCCATCCCATAATAACACTAACATCCTATAAAAACACCTGACATCCCATAATAACACTAACATCCTATAAAAACACCTGTCATCCCATAATAACACTAACATCCTATAAAAACACCTGTCATCCCATAATAACACTAACATCCTATAAAAACACCTACCATCCCATAATAACACTAACATCCTATAAAAACACCTGACATCCCATAATAACACTAACATCCTATAAAAACACCTGACATCCCATAATAACACTAACATCCTATAAAAACACCTGACATCCCATAATAACACTAACATCCTATAAAAACACCTGACATCCCATAATAACACTAACATCCTATAGACGAATCCGGCGACCGGTTTGTGTGCGCCGCCATCTTGCGGCGGCGCCATTGCTGCGGTGGCAGGTGTCAATCTGCCACCGCAGCGCTGTTATTGTAACCTGACGCTCTACAGCATCATTATAGCTGGATTGATGATGTTAGACAGTGGCCTTCCATAAATAATGAAGGTATCTTAAATTAATGCTGATGGTAATTTATAAATAATGATTTGTTTGAGCGATAAGCAGGAAAGAATAGAGGAATAGGGAGATAAGGGAGTGTATGATTAAACACTGTAATATAGCTCTCTCCACCTCCTCTCCTTACGAGGCACGTCTGCACAATTAAATATTACCTGTTTATGTTTTGTTTTATTTTAGGTATCCAAGAATATTTTATTGATCGCCTGGCGTCCGATGACGAAAAAAAACGCAATTACAGGTCTCTAATTGAAGGGCAGAACTATCTCAGCTCCCGATGATACAGAATACATACATACATAACCCCAATCTGCAGATAAAACTAGTTTGTTGAGGAAAAAATATCAACTCTATTTGTAGCTGCAGAAGAAAAAATAATCTCACGAGGAAAAGAAAAATATTGCTCACGCCATCGGAGCCTCTTCAGCATAAAAAAAAGAAAAGAGAAGTAAGAGTAATAAAAAAGATGTAGGCTACTGTATGTTGTTATATTATACTAATTTATTGAAACACATGGCGAGTCAAACATTTACCAAAGCAGCTGCCAAACACTAAACAAGGTAGTAAGACGTGGGTTGTGCAGAACTGCGGCAGTAAATCCTCATCGGAGCTCCATTCTTTAGGGATTTCATATGGATCCAAACCGTTAATAATCATTATTTTCTCCATATACCGCTCCCTGGCTTCCTTGTTTAAGGTATCCAGGTAAATTCCAGTTCCTTTCCAGCAGTTTAACATCTTTTTTTGCGTTCCGTCTGTTCACTTGGTGAAACAGAAAAGTAGTTTTGAAAGTCCCTCCCGTCTTCATTCACTATCAAAACAAATGCACGTGACGGGACAGGAGTGTTCCGATGATACAAATACATTAAGAGAGCCTGGCAGGGAGCGGAGTAATAGATCCATACGTATATATGTCTATGGGCTGGAGCGGAGGAGCGGAGCCGCCACCGCAGTAATGGCGGCCGCTCGACTTCCGGGTTTCGCCGGATTCGTCTATAAAAACACCTGACATCCCATAATATCACTGACATCCTATAAAAACACCTGACATGAGGGGCAACAAGAACCTGATACAGAGGGAGCGGGAATGACTCAGCTGGATTTTCGGTTGTGACAAACCTGAAATCACTCCCATTTGCGCTCAAACCGTAGCTCTTAGCAGAAAAACGAAAACATTTTGAGAAACAGAGAACCTACCAGATTATCTAAATGTTATTTTCATACAGATATTCCTTAAAATGTGTTAGTAACGGCAATTCGAAAACAAAAATGAGATTTTTTTTAAGAAAATGTTTTTTAACATGGGAGTCAATGAAGAGAGAGACAGGATTTGGCGTGTCTGTTGGCTCCCCCGTTAAAATTTTGTGCACACCACGCCTGTCAAAGTCACATTTTATGAATCACAACACCTATGTCTGTATTCTGACCAAAAATTATCTGTCTACCTTTTACGGTTTGCCCGTGAGCTCGAGTTACAAATAAAATTTATGTTCATTTTTTTAATCTTTCCCCACTCTGATCAATTAGAACCGCACTGAAGATTTGACAAAAAAGTGATTTCCAGTCCTCGCTTGAGGGCTCATATCTTGAAAAGTGTACATTTTAGGAAAAAACAGTTTCGGGTTTGGAGAGAGAAGAGATGTTTTCCTCCGTTTTGAAGTTTGAATGAGGTTTCTACGTGCAAGTATGAGAAAGATACGTGACTCAGAAAAAAGGTGAATTTGGAGTTTTTCCAACCTCCTCCCATCCCCAGTGTTACATTCTGCCCCATTCACTTACATGGGAAAATCTCCCCATTAGTTTGGAAATTTGGAAATGTTTTTGCACTTCGTGCAAAAACTATTCGTGCCATCGTTCTGAAAATCCACAGGACTGTAGTTAAATTCAGGGCCTACAACTTTCTAAATCGGTTCAGAGTTTTTCGAGTAACGGTGTGCGAGTGGTGAGGCCCCAAAGTTCACGCAATGCGTTCCGGATGGGGCAAAAAGCGCACGTTTGTGCACGTTGCGCAAAAACGTGCACGCCAATCGCTAATAAAAGTCATACCACTCGATTCCCGATTAAGGCGCACGTTTCTACGTTTTTACTTTTCGCGTTTTCTCAAAGCTGCGGGACTAGTTACGCGCCAAAGTTTTTACGGAAGAATATGGAATAAGCCTGAGCAATAGTATGAGTGCCTCGTGCTGCGCACGAGGCACTCCTCCTCCATTGAGCTTGCGCAGCTCAATGGAGGAGGCGTGCCACGTGGCGCAGCCGTGGCACTAATAATAATTCATTTTATTTGGAGGCGCCTTTCACGACACCCAAGGTCACCTTACAGAATAAAAACACAAGAAATACAATAAAAAATACAATAAACATCCATACAAGCAACAAGACAAATAATATAACAGTAGACAAACAAACTGGTGGGAAGTAGTGCGTGATGTCCGGTTATAGTGAATGGGCAAGTTTGAACAGGTGGGTTTTGAGTTGAGTTTTGAATGTGGTGATGGAGTGTATTTGTTTTATGTGTGGGGGGAGGGAGTTCCAGAGTCTGGGTGCCGAGCAGCTGAAAGCTCGAGCACCCATGGTGCTGAGGTGTGAGGTGGGAGTGTAAAGAAGTCCAGCAGAGGTTGAGTGGAGGGTGCAGGAGGGAGTGTATTCTTGTTAAGAAGTCCAGCAGAGGTTGAGCGGAGGGTGCAGGAGGGAGTGTATTCTTGTTAAGAAGTCCAGCAGAGGTTGAGCGGAGGGTGCGGGAGGGGGTGTATTCTTGTTAAGAAGTCCAGCAGAGGTTGAGCGGAGGGTGCAGGAGGGAGTGTATTCTTGTTAAGAAGTCCAGCAGAGGTTGAGCGGAGGGTGCAGGAGGGAGTGTATTCTTGTTAAGAAGTCCAGCAGAGGTTGAGCGGAGGGTGCAGGAGGGAGTGTATTCTTGTTAAGAAGTCCAGCAGAGGTTGAGCGGAGGGTGCAGGAGGGAGTGTATTCTTGTTAAGAAGTCCAGCAGAGGTTGAGCGGAGGGTGCAGGAGGGAGTGTATTCTTGTTAAGAAGTCCAGCAGAGGTTGAGCGGAGGGTGCAGGAGGGAGTGTATTCTTGTTAAGAAGTCCAGCAGAGGTTGAGCAGAGGGTGCAGGAGGGAGTGTATTCTTGCAGAAGGTCACAGAGGTAAGTGGGGGCTAGGTTGTGAAGGGCTTTGTGGGTGAGGAGGAGGTTTTTGTAGATGATACGGTATTGGACTGGGAGCCAGTGGAGTTGGATAAGGACGGGGGTGATGTGGTCAGATGACTTGGTACGGGTGATGATCCGGGCGGCCGAGTTCTGAATGAGTTGCAGTTTGTCGGTGAGTTTGGTTGGGAGGCCAGTGAGGAGGGCGTTGCAGTAATCGATACGGGATGTGATGAATGAGTGGACCAGGATTTCGGTGCTGGATTGGGACAGTGCTGGACGGAGTCTGGAGATGTTGCGGAGGTGGAAGAATGCAGTCCGGGTGATGTTGTGGATGTGAGGTGCAAATGAGAGTGTACTGTCCAGAATGACGCCGAGGCTCTTGACGTGGGGGGAAAAGGGTACCGGGAAGCCGTCGGTGATGATGGGAGGAGCGGGAGAGGGTTGTGACTTGGTGAGGGTGGATTTGGAGACAATGAGAAGAGCCTCAGTTTTATTGTCGTTGAGTTTTAAAAAGTTATTGCTCATCCAGGTATTGATGTCGTGTAGGCAGGTGGTGAGGGAAGCGGGAGGAATGGCAGCGGTGGGGTTGGAGGAGATATAAATCTGTGTGTCATCGGCGTAAGTGTGAAAATGGACCCTATGGTGACGGAGAATTGAACCTAGGGGTAGGAGGTAGATGGTGAAGAGAAGTGGACCCAGTACTGACCCCTGGGATGAATAAAGGGCTATCTAATTTAATTTAATCTATTTCATGACACTATTATTTTGTAATGCCACGTTTATATATAACATTTCTTGACACTTTGACACATGAATGACAAGCTTTCACGTTTGCGTCTCCTAAAGTCTTCAATAATACCTGAAAACCGAGCGAGGTTGATCTGAACGGCAGTTTGGGGTTTACCACCCTGGCAGATGGACGGTTTATTCCTCCAGCAGACGTTTGTGGCATCGACTACAGACAAAGTAAAAAAAAACATGTAACCGTCAGAAACCTCTCTGAAACTCCACTGGACGGACTGGAGCAACCCCACAATATGAACAATATGAAGGTTTAATTACTTTAAATCCCTAAAACGTATAAAAACTGAACAATATGAAGGTTTAATTATTTTAAATCCCTAAAACGTATAAGAACTGAACAATATGAAGGTTTAATTACTTTAAATCCTTAAAACATGTAAGAACTAAACAATATGAAGGTTTAATTATTTTAAATCCCTAAAACGTATAAAAACTGAACAATATGAAGGTTTAATTACTTTAAATCTGGATTAAATCCTTATTTATTTCATTTTATTTAAATATTTTTGCTGGTGCTTCTATGTAATTTATGCTTAGTCATGTTAGTTGACCAAGTCATTTAAATTGTGCGTTTCTACCAGCAGAGGGCGCCAGCCAGGAGGCTGTTGTCTTCATTCTAAGGCTTATACAAGACTTTTAATTTTTTGCGGCTCCAGACATATTTGTTTTTTGTGTTTTTGGTCCAATATGGCTCTAAAACCCTTTGGGTTGACGACTCCTGGGCTAGTGGATGGACACGGAGGGAATAATAATAATAATTTAATTAAAGTAAATGCAACAGAAATGGAAATGATCAGCAGCACTAAAGTATTAGGGCTGGGAATTGATACAAATGTCAAGATTCAATTCTGATTCTTAAGATTCAGAATCGAGTATCACGCTTTGATCCGATTTGATTCTGATATTGATTTGGGTTAGTGTTATTAAAACTGTTTTTTCAGCTGTTGCATGAATTATATGACTGTAGTTCTGCAACATATTAATACTAGTATTATATTGAGATTCAACAGCAAGTATTGCAGCTAATGATGCTGTAAGGACCAATCAGCTCCCAGAATGCTGATAGAACTGAAACAGAAACATCATGTGGGTCAGAATTACCAAACAGATCCAGGGAGGAAACAGAGACGGAGGAAATCTGTTTTATTTTTTTCCCACATTCCGTTTCAATTTTTTCCATTGCGGTCTTTTTCGATTTTTAATTTTTGAGAATTTGGTTTTTAGCCTTTTATGCAATTGTAACTCCAATACAGTATATAAAGTAATGAAATATAGACAATTTATGAAATTATAACTGAAAACCTTAATGTTTTCATAGCTTTAAACATATTTAAAGTCAAAAACATAGTTGCCAACAAAACATTCCTTTTTTGGGCATAAACACAAAAATACCAAAAGTTGTAATGATGAAAAAAAAAAAAAATCGATCTTTAGAGATACGAATCGATTATTTTTTTTCATTTTTATTTTTTTTTTCCCAACACAGGCCTAGATAAAAATGTCAAGAATCGATTCCATTCCAATTCAGAATCGATTATCAAGATTTGATTCAATCCGATCTGAGTATATGAAGTAATGAAATATAGACAATTTATGCAATTATAACGGAAAGCTTTAATGTTTTCATACCTTTTAAAGCAGCACAATGTAACTTTCAGCTTTTCTGAGTTTGGCAGCATCTTTTGGACAAAAGCGGTAGTGCTTTACCAGAAAGAACACTACATTTCCCATGAGCACCAGCGCGTACTGCCGGAAAACTCCTGTCCTGTTGCTGCATTTGTTTTGAGAGAAGACGGGACGCTTTTCTGTTTCACCAAGTGAACAGAAGGAACGCAAAAAGAGCTGCACTCTTTAGAAGGATCTACTGCCGCAGTTCTGCAGAACCAGCAGCTGCTTTGGTAAATGTTTGACTCGCCATGTGTTTCAATAAATTAGTATAATAGTACAACATACAGTACATGTTTTGTATTACTCTTACTTTTCTTTTCTTTTTTTTTGACTGCTATATTATGCTGAAGAGGCTCCGAGGCGTGAGCAATATTGTTTTTTCCTTGTGAGATAATTTTTTTCCTCTGCAGCTACAAATAAGAGTTAATATTTTTTCCTCAACAAAATTAATCGCACCGCAGAGAGCTGGCCAACAACTGCGTTTAGCTGGCGAAGTGGGGAATAAAACCCGTTTGAATGATCCGACCCCAGTCTGTGAGTGTTTGTTTGTGGTTTAATAAACCAGTGTTTTGATCCGACGCCCGTCTGTGCGTGTTTGTTTGTTTACTGAGGAACGTTATGTTTGGTCGGACTCGTTACAGCCGCGATCCAACCGAGCCGACGACTCTTTTACTCTTTTACTCTGTTATCTCAGATAATTGGCCGGCCTCCGTGGTTCTGCCTCCGAGCAGGAAAGCGGTGAAAAGTTAAACCATTAGCGATCTTTTCCCCACGTCTGTTATGTGGAGCTGCTGCAGCCACAACACAGCAATGGGTTACCAGCTTCTGCGGAGCTGCGCTCCAAGCCCCGCCCATTTTCGTCTCGACTACGAATCGGGAAGGAGGGGGAAGTGACGTATGCCGTAAAGCAGTCAAAGCCGTAAAAATGTGTAGTTTTTTAGTGTGGAAGGGTTCCTACCATGCTCCTCAAAGTTACATAGTGCCAGTGAAGGAGATACAGATCCCTCAGACCATGACAGAGGTTCATTAAACCTGTTGGAAGTTGATGTTCCACCACAATGATGATGATGAAATATTAGATTAAGGTGGAAAAGTTACGTAGTGTCGCTTTAAACATATTTAAAGGCAAAAAACATCATGTCCAAAAAAACATAAATTTTTTGGGCATAAACCAAAAAATACCAAAAGTTGTAATGTAATGATGAAAAAAAATAAAGTCGATCTTTAGTCATACGAATCGATTTTTAGGAATTGACATGACAATCAATTTAGAATCGGAGAATCTTTTTTTTTTTTCTTCCAACACAGGCAAAATGTCAAGAATTGATTCGATTCTGATTCTTTTTTTTTTTTTTTCAACTCTGTTTATTGAATTTTTATTTTTCAACACGTAAACGACAGTAACAATGAAGCAAGTATCAAGGTTTACATTATCACGTAACTCGAATAAGGACAGTGTACAAGATATATAAACAAACAAAAAGAATAATAAAACAACAAAAAAAAGAATAGGACAAAAATACACATACATACAGACACACTCATTCACTCGGGGAAGGGGGAGAGGGGGGTGGGTGGGGGGGTTTATTCTGCTCACAGCTTTTCTAGTTAGTCCTCAGGTTCTTCATCAATGCTGAGTGAGTGAATGTGGTCAACAAAAGGTTGCCAAGTTCTGTTAAAGGCTTCCAGGGAACCCCGACGGGAGAACCTAATCTTCTCCAGCTTAATGCAGTATAGGATTTCATGTATCCATCTATTGTGTGTGGGCGGAAGCGTATGTGTCCATTTGAGGAGGATGAGCCTTCTAGCGAGTAAAGTTGTGAAGGCTATAACTCGTTTCGCAGTGTTAGGCATCCCAGTGTGTCGTGGTACTCCAAAGAGGGCAGTGAGGGGGTCGGGGTCAATTGTGCTACCCAAAACCCTCCCCAGCGTATCAAACAACCCCAACCAAAATAAAGACAATTTCGGACATGACCAAAACATATGCATGTAATCTGCCGGTGATAATTTACATCTGTTACATGAGTCAGCCCTATCTGGGTAAATCTTCGCTAATCTTGCATTGGTGTAGTGGCTCCTGTGTAGGATTTTGCATTGAAGTAGACAGTGTCTTGCACATATAGAAGATTGTGTGTACCAGATCTAACATATGATCCCACTGATCATCAGTGATATCAGTCCCAAAGTCCTGACTCCACACAGTTCGAAGTGAGTTCAGTCTGGTTGGATTAACCGCAAAAATCACTCACTCACTCACTCATCTTCTCCCGCTTTATCCGTTACCGGGTCGCGGGGGCAGCAGCCTCAGCAGGGATGCCCAGACTTCCCTCACCCCAGACACTTCCTCCAGCTCTTCCGGGGGGAGTCCGAGGCGTTCCCAGGCCAGCCGAGAGACATAGTCTCTCCAGCGTGTCCTGGGTCGTCCAGGAGGCATCCGGTACAGATGCCCAAGCCACCTCAGCTCGACTCCGAGCTCCTCCCGGGTGACCGAACTCCTCACCCTATCTCTAAGGGAGCGTCCTGCCACCCTGCGGAGGAAACTCATCTCTAAGGGAGCGTCCAGCCACCCTGCGGAGGAAACTCATCTCGGCCGCTTGTATCCACGATCTTGTCCTTTCGGTCACTACCCAAAGTTCATGACCATAGGTGAGGGTAGGGGCGTAGATTGACCGGTAAATCGAGAGCTTCGCCTTTCGACTCAGCTCCTTCTTCACCACGACGGTCCAGTACATCGACCGCATTACTGCGGACGCTGCACCGATCCGTCTGTCAATCTCACGCTCCATTCACTCGGTCCCCCTTTTTAACTCACTCAGCCCGAAACGGCGACGTGGGCCCGCCTTCCTGTAGGCCCACCACCCGCAGGAAGGACCATGGCAGGCCGGTGCAATGTGGGCTGGGTAGCAGTCGTGGCGGGGTGCCTCGACGACCCAATCCCTGGACCAAAACTCTCACAGTGGGGACATGGAATGTCACCTCGCTGGGGGGGAAAGGAGCCGGAGCTTGTGCGTGAGGTTGAGAGATACCGGCTAGAGATAGTCGGGCTCACCTCCACACCTAGCTTGGGCTCTGGAACCCAGCTCCTTGAAGGGGGCTGGACCCTCCACTACTCTGGAGTTGCCCAGGGTGAGAGGCGGCGGGCTGTTGTGGGCTTGGTTATAGCCCCCCAGCTCAGCCGCCATGTGTTGGAGTTCACCCCGGTGAACGAGAGGGTCGCTTCCCTGCGCCTTCGGGTCGGGAAAAGGTCCCTCACTGTTGTTTGTGCCTACGGGCCGAACAGCAGTGGGGAGTACCCGGCCTTCTTGGAGTCCCTGGGAGGAGTACTTGATAGTGCTCCAACTGGGGACTCCATTGTTCTACTGGGGGACTTCAACGCTCACGTGGGTAATGACAGTGATACCTGGAGAGGCGTGATTGGGAGGAACGGCCTCCCCGATCTGAACCCGAGCGGTGTTTTGTTGTTGGACTTCTGTGCGAGTCACAGTTTGTCCATAATGAACACCATGTTCAAGCATAAGGGTGTCCATCAGTGCACGTGGCACCAGGACACCCTAGGCCGGAGGTCAATGATCGACTTTGTTGTCGTTTCATCTGACCTTCGGCCGCATGTCTTGGACACTCGGGTGAAGAGAGGGGCTGAGCTGTCAACTGATCACCACCTGGTGGTGAGTTGGATGCGCTGGCGGAGGAGGAGGTTGGACAGACCGGGCAGACCCAAACGGATTGTGAGGGTCTGTTGGGAACGTCTGGCTGAGCCCTCTGTCAGGGACATCTTCAACTCCCACCTCCGGGAGAGCTTCTCTCGGATCCCGGGGGAGGCGGGGGACATCGAGTCCGAGTGGACCATGTTCTCTGCCTCCATTGTCAACGCGGCGGCTCGAAGCTGTGGACGCAAGGTCTCCGGTGCCTGTCGTGGCGGCAATCCTAGAACCCGGTGGTGGACACCGGAAGTACAGGATGCCGTCAGACTAAAGAAGGAGTCCTACCGGGCTATGTTGGCCGGTGGGACTCCTGACGCAGTAGATAGGTACCGGCAGGCGAAGCGGGCCGCGGCTCGGGCAGTCTTGGAGGCAAAAACTCGGGTCTGGGAGGAGTTCGGGGAGGCCATGGAGGAGGACTTTCGGTCGGCCTCGAGGAAATTCTGGAGGACCGTTCGGCGCCTCAGAAGGGGGAAGCAGTACTCTGCCGGCACCGTTTATGGTGTGGGTGGGGAGCTGTTGACCTCGACTGGGGACATTGTCGGACGGTGGAAGGAATACTTTGAGGATCTCCTTAACCCGACTGACATGCCTTCCACTGAGGAAGCAGAGGGTTGGGGCTCGGAGGCGTGCTCATCCATCACCCAAGCCGAGGTCACCGAGGTGGTTCGTAAGCTCCTCGGTGGCAGGGCACCGGGGGTGGATGAGATTCGCCCTGAGTACCTCAAGTCTCTGGATGTCGTAGGGCTGTGTTGGTTGACATGCCTCTGCGACATTGCATGGAGGAAGGGGACAGTACCGCTGGGGTGGCAAACCGGGGTGGTGGTCCCTCTGTTTAAAAAGGGGGACCGGAGAGTGTGTTCCAACTACAGGGGGATCACACTTCTCAGCCTCCCGGGGAAAGTCTACGCCAGGGTACTGGAGAGGAGATTACGGCCGATAGTCGAACCTCGGATTCAGGAGGAACAATGCGGTTTTCGTCCCGGTCGTGGAACACTGGACCAGCTCTATACCCTCCGCAGGGTGCTCGAGGGTTCATGGGAATTTGCCCAACCAGTCTACATGTGTTTTGTGGATCTGGAGAAGGCATTTGACCGTGTCCCTCGTGCCATTCTGTGGGGGGTGCTGAGTGAGTATGGAGTCCGGGGCCCTCTACTAAGGGCTGTCCGGTCTCTGTATGATCGAAGCAGGAGTCTGGTTCGCATTGCCGGCAGTAAGTCAGACTTGTTCCCAGTGCATGTTGGACTCCGGCAGGGCTGCCCTTTGTCACCGGTCCTGTTCATAATTTTTATGGACAGGATTTCTAGGCGCAGCCAGGGGCCGGAGGGGATCCGGTTTGGGAACCTCAGGATTTCATCTCTGCTTTTTGCAGATGATGTTGTCCTGTTGGCTTCATCAGACCGGGACCTCCAGCATGTGTTGGGGCGGTTTGCGGCCGAGTGCGACGCGGCAGGGATGAGAATCAGCACCTCCAAAACCGAGGCCATGGTTCTCGACCGGAAAAGGGTGGCATGCCTTCTCCGGGTGGGTGGAGAAGTCCTGCCTCAGGTGGAGGAGTTCAAGTATCTCGGGATCTTGTTCACGAGTGAGGGAACAATGGAGCGTGAGATTAACCGCAAAAATGTTTCTATAAATGATAGAAATCAACATCTTAGAGTCTGTCTTCAGAGATAGAAACGGGTCTAAACTAGAGTTTGGGGGCTGACTAGGGAATTGCGGGTATTGATTCTGAACAAAATGTCTAACCTGAAAATAACGAAACCGATGGGAGTTTGGGAGAGTGAATTTAGCAGCCAGATCAGAAAATTGAGGGAAAATCCCATCAATGTATAGGCTACTGACAGAATGTAGACCTTTCTCATGCCAATCCCGAAATGTTGGATCTGAGTAAGAAGGGACAAAACAATGATTGCGGTAAATAGGAGCCAGACCTGATGGTACATGTAAACCAAAGTGCTTTCTGAATTGGCTCCAGATTTTTAAGGTGTTAGTCACAATGGGTTAATGGAGACCTTGAGCGGCAGAGGTAATTGTGCACAAACCACTGACCACAGTGAGTGCCTGGATGAGGATATCTCCATTTGAGCCCATTGGGGTAAGCCAGCTTGTGCAATTTTGGAGTTCCAAAAGAGGAGTTTATTAATATTACACGCCCAGTAATAATGACGGAAGCTTGGCAGCACCAGGCCACCCTCTGCCTTGGGGAGTTGGAGAATCTCCTTCCTAATACGAGCCTTTTTATCACACCATAGAAATGAATTAATTATTTTATCAAGAGAGAGAAAAAATGAGTTGCGTAAGAAAATCGGAATTTGCTGAAATAGATATAAAAATCGCGGTAGAGTAATCATCTTGATCAGGTTAGCACGTCCCATTAAAGAGAAAGGCAGGGAGGACCACCTGGCTAAGTCTTCTTTGCAGCGCTCAACTGAGGGATCAAAGTTCTTGGCAGCTAGTTCTGTAAAGGATTTACTCACAAAGATACCCAAATATTTGAACCCTTCCGAGGCTTTCCTAAAGGGAAAAATATTTTGAGGAAGAGCATTAGCCAGATCGCTAATTGGAAAATATTCACTTTTATGAAGATTGAGTTTATAACCGGAGATTTTCTTAAATACCTCTAATATGTTCAAAATTACAGGAAGGGAATTCGGGGGGTCCGAGATATATAGCAGGAGGTCGTCCGCGTACAACGACAACTTGTGAGTTAACCCTTGGCGCATGATACCGTCAAAACGACCCTCATTACGGAGCCAGATAGCCAACGGCTCCACGGCGAGCACAAACAGAGAAGGGGATAAAGGACAGCCCTGTCTGTTACCTCGCGAGAGCGGAAACGAGTTGGAGCGGATTCCATTGATATTGACTGAAGCAACCGGGGATGTGTAGAGTAACTGAATCCAGGAAATAAAATTAGCGCTGAAACCAAATCTGTTGAGAGCATAGAACATGTACCTCCACTCCACCCGGTCGAATGCCTTTTCGGCATCCAAAGAAAGAACGATTTCGGGAGAGTCCGCGGTGGGGGTGTAAATAATGTCGAATAGCCGTCTGGTGTTAAAGAAAGAATGTCTACCAGGGATAAAACCAGATTGGTCTGGATGAATAAGAGCAGGCAATACTCTCTGGATGCGGGTGGCAAGGACCTTAGCCATTATTTTAAAATCCACATTCAGTAAGGATATGGGTCTGTAACTGCCACACAACAACGGATCTTTGTCTTTCTTTAATAAGAGAGAAATTGAGGCTTCTGTCAGGGTGGGTGGAAGTTGGCCTTTCTGGAAAGCGTCATTAAACATTCTGACCAGGATCGGAGTGAGTAAGTCTGCAAAAGCTTTGTAAAACTCCGTAGTGTACCCGTCAGGGCCGGGAGATTTCCCACTTTGCAAATATTTAATGGCAGTTGTTACCTCTGCTGCGGTCAGTGGTGCACCTAAATCGTCAGCGCCTTCCAAGTTGATTTGAGGAAATGTAAGGTCATCCAAGGGGTTACAGCTGTCCCAGTCCTGTGAAGAGGACTCAGAGGAGTAGAGTAAAGAATAGAAGTCGGAGAAAACATTACAGATCTCGTGGGGTCTGTTTTGATATCACCCGTGGACGATTTTATATTGGGGATCAGTCTAGACGCGCTAGCTGAACGAGCCTGGTATGCAAGCAGTTTACCTGCTTTATCTCCCTGTTCGAAAAAACGTTGTCTGGTATGTAGTAGCTGTCTTTCAACTTTACTGGAGGCTAACACGTCATATTGCGATTGCAGCAGAAGCCGTTTCTTATACAGAGCCGCTGAAGGGTTTTCTGCGTATTGGGTGTCCAAGTTTCGGATCTCAGTTGAAATGTCTGCCATCTTAGTCTGTTCAGATTTTTTAAGATGGGAAACGAAAGAGATAGCCTGCCCCCGAATATAAGCCTTGAAAGTCTCCCAGAGCGTGTCAGATCCGATGCCCGGCGTATCATTGGTCTCAAAGAAGAATTTAATCTGCGAAGTGAGGAAGGATTTGAATCCTGCTTCTGAAAGCAAATGCGAGCAAAATTTCCAGTGTTTTGAGGGAGCTTTGTAACCAGAAAACTTGATATCAACAGTGGTTGGCGCGTGATCTGAAATAACTATGCTATGATATTCACTGGTGACAGCGTTATGTAACAATTTACTATCCAGTAAAAAAAAGTCGATCCGGGAGTACGAGTGGTGAACATGTGAAAAGAAAGAGAAAGCTTTGCTGGATGGAAATCTGGCCCTCCAGGGGTCCTCCAAGCCGAGCTGACTGGCGTGAAATTTTAAAGCTTTGGCAGATTTGGATAAAGAAGTTTGTTTCCTTGATGATCTGTCAAGGTCTATATCTTGAACCAGGTTAAAATCACCACCGATTATAATCTGGTGATCATCCAAATTGGGTATGGTGGAAAAGAATTTGGATATAAATTTGTCATCATCCCACGTTGGTGCATATAGCGAAGCCAGAACCACGGGAGTATTTTGCAATTTGCCTGAAACGATGACATATCGGCCGTTAGGGTCAAGTACAGATGATTCAAGCTCAAAAGAAACGTTTCTATGTATTATGATAGCCGCCCCCCTGGCCCTCTCAGAGTACCTCGAGTGGAACAGGTGTCCCATCCATGGCTTCTTAAGACGGGACACTTCAGAGGTGCGAAGATGCGTTTCTTGAAGGAAGCATACATCGCCCCCAAGATGTACTAAGTGGGATATCACCTTATTGGCTTTAGAGACCTCATTCACTCCTTTGGTGTTCCAGGAGACGAACCGGATGTTCCTACCAGTCATTTGTGACTTGGAACTGCCGATGTAAAGATACCTGAGCAGAAAAGGAAGGGGTGGGGGGTTGTAGCCACTCACACACACATTCATTCAGGACGAAGACAGACATAAACAAACCTAGTCCCTAAGGAAACGCTAAACACTTGTATCTTCTAAGATACAGAACTACCTGACTTAGTCAGTTATAAACTTCCCCTACAAAACCTCTCTTCCCTCAGTGTAAAATAAATCCGTACAAAAGGTAAAACCCCCCAAGAATGTAACAACGTGGCTCGGGGAGGCATGAACTATAACGAGCACACTCATTTATGTGATGCTGATGGTAATAAATCCACATTTCCTAATAATGCCAATCAGAGCAGTATGGAGGAAATGTAAAATAAAAACAGTCAAAGTAAACAATGACATGTGAACAAACTCGCAACACCACCTAATATGTTAAGCAAGGCATATTAACTGGCAAGAATGCGGTAATAAATTAAAATAAAGTTATCGTTAATTGTCCAGAAAGAAAGCAAAAGTCCACGGGTAGGTGTCGGACCACGCTGCTCCACTTACAGATCAGGCACCTCCGGGAGCGGAAGCGGCGCCCACAGTGCACAGAAAATATGCTGCACAGTTCGATCCCTTCATGGTGGCCCCGTCCAATGAGTAGTGGCAGTTGTCAAAAAAAAAAAAAAAAAATTAAATAAATAAATAAAAAAAAAAAAAAAAAGGAATTCACTTCAGGCAAAGTAATAAGAGTCCAAACCAAACGAAATGCGTGCTACCCAGCACAGGCTCTTCATGACACAGTATGTCAAGTAAAAAGTTAAATATTAATATTAAAAAAAAAAAAAAAATTAAAAAAATGAAAAAATTGAAAAAATTTGAAAAATTTAAACTTGTTCAAGGCACCCAGAGAGGGATCGCTTAAAAAATAAATAAATAAATAGTGTCCATACCAAATGAAATGTGTGCTACCCATCACAGGTTCTTCATGACACAGCATGTCAAGTTAAGAAAGAAAATTAAATTAAAAAATTGTTCAAGGCACCCAGAGGGCACACCACGCACGGAGGCCCCGGACCGTGCTACAAAATAATGCCCCGTGTAGCAAAAAAGAAGCAAAAAACAAATCGGGTCGCAACAACCAAAGAACGTTCAGTTCAAGCACCGCAACAGGTGGCCAGCCCGGGCTGCAGCTCCAAGTGAAAAGTGGTGGGGGCTGCGCTAAAAACAAGCCGTTAGCTCCGGGCCAGGCCGATGAGCACGTTAAAAATACTGCTCAAAGTTAAATACCGTGTCTCAGGTGGTGTTGCGCCTGTCAGCGATGTATTTCTTGGCTTCCTGAACCGACGAGAGCCGAACCGTGCTCCCGTCCTCCGTGGTGATTCTCAGCCTGGCGGGATTCTGTAAAGACGGCTTGAGCCCCAGGTCGTACAGCTGTGACATGACTCCACGATACTCAGTACGGAGCTCAAGTACATCAGCAGGATAGTCCTCATAAAAAGCTATCGGCTTGCTCTCGTAGTGTAGCTGCCCTCTCCTCCGTCTGGCCTCGCGCAGCACCCTCTCCTTGGTCTGGAAACTGTGGAAGCACATAATAACAGTCCGCGGCTTCTCAGTCGACTTAGGCCTGGCAAATGGTATCCTGTGTGCACGTTCCAGTTTTGGTGGTTTGGGAAGAACCTCCTCGCCCATCACTTTTTGCAGCAGGGTAGAAAGAAAGGCGGTCGGGCGAGGCCCCTCAGTCGACTCCGGCAGCCCAATCAGCCGAAGGTTTGCCCGGCGGCTCCTCGCCTCGAGGTCCGAGGCTTTAGCCTTTAGCTTAGCATTGCTAGCCTCTAGCTCCGCACAGGTAGTCTCCAATGCGGCTAGACGCTCGTCGGTAAAGTTGGCGTTTGTCTCCAGCGAGCCGATGCGTTGACCATGGTCTAATACCGTAGCGTGCATCATGTCAATCTTGGCTTCCAATGAGGCCATGGAAGATTTAAATTCCGACGAAAGGGCCGCCTTGTGGTCCTGTAGCCGCGTTGTTAGCGCCGCCATGCTAACGTCGCTAGCCGCGGCTTCTTTCTTTTGTGAATTGTCCTTTCTTGGTCTCAAAGTGGACATTATGCTGAGCAAACAGCAGGTTGTTAAATAACAAGCCCCGTTAAACGTCAGAAGAGCGGGGTTTTAAAGTTTATAAAACGTAGTTGAGGGAGCGAGAGAGAAACGTGACTACTCCTCGTCACCCATACCGGAAGTCCTCGATTCTGATTCTTAAGATTCAGAATCGATTATCAAGATTTGATTCGATCCGATCCGAGTATATGAAGCAAAAACATTCCTTTTTTGGGCATAAACAAAATAATAAAAAAGTTGTTTGATCTTTAGTCATACAACTCGATTTTTAGGAATTAATATGAGAACCGATTTTAGAATCGTTTTTTTCCAACACAGGCCTGATTGCGTGACTGGTCAGTTATTTGACGTGTTTAGCATCACTTCCTGTCCAGGTCTGACTCCTCCCTGGTTCCCCAGGTGAACATCGGCTGATCGTGTCGTCCCGTCTGGTCTCGGCCGCCCCCGGAGACGACGTCCTGCTGCCGTGCCGCCTGGAGCCCCAGCTGGACCTGCAGGGCCGGACGGTGGAGTGGTCCAGGATCCAGGAGGCACTCGGGCCCAGGACCTACGTGCACCTGTACAGGAACGGGAGGGAGATGCGCCAGATCATGACGCCGTCCTACGTGGGCCGGACGTCGCTGTCCCAGGACGGCCTGGGCCGCGGGGACGTGTCTCTCACCATCAGGGCCGTGAGCACCGACGACAGCGGCACCTTCAGGTGTTTCATCCCCTACCTGAACCAAGCGGCCAGCGTCCGGCTCGTTGTCGGTGAGAACAAACCGCAGTTTCACAACCTTTTCTGGTCTAATAGAGGGTCTGCGTTGACGCTTCCCCACTGGACCTTCACCCCCTTACTGCACTGAGTGGTAAAACATCAACAAAAATGTCTGCAACTAGTGGAGAAGACGGGATAACAGCTGATTCTGGGCTTAAATTAAAGGCAGTTGGAGTTGACAGTGACCCGTACAGTTACCAAGAACCAGTGGTCCATGGACATTAATATTTGGTACAGTTACCCCAAGAACCAGTGGTCCATGGACATTAATATTTGGTACAGTTACCAAGACTTAATTTCTACGGCGGGGAAATACACCAAGCAAAGCTTGAAGATACAAAAGTCTTGACGCTTGGTCCGACTTCAAGGCAGGATTTGTTGGTGAAATTAAAGTGATGAGGACACTGAACTTTATGATTTAACCGTTTAACGTTAGCTACCCAAAAATCCAACATTACTTGATACAAAATGGGAACCACAAATCCACGTTTCGGTGCCTGGAATCCAGTTGTTTCTGTGAATTGCAGCGATCCATTTGTCTCTTAAGCTTATTTTTCGGCAGCTGTAAAACGATAACTCTGATTTCTTGTTAAATCTATGAGTACAGTCGATCGCACAACAGCTCTTTCCATTTTAGATGTTTTCCAGTTGCTCAAACTGAAAGTTTACGCTGCCACTCAGTCTTTCTGCCACTCAGTCTTTCTGACACTCATTCCCTCTATAAATGCCATAAAACATATTAAAATACCGGCATTTAGACAAGGAAAAGTAGCAAGTGACGTCATCACAGTTTCACACCGTTTTCTGGTTTAATGACTCTGTTGTCTTTTAAATATTTGATGATTCACTGTAACTTCTCTTGTTTTAGACCCGATCTTTGTCAGAACCCAGACGACGGGAACGCCGCGGCCTCCAGGCGACGTTTCAACTCCACGTCCAGGAGACGAGACGCTCCCTGACGGTGAGACGGCGGCTCTGCCCCAACACCTCCGTCATCGTCCTGAAACTCTTCTGTCTTTACTGATTCTGTTTGTTCCTGTGGCCACAGGTCTGCGGTCCAGACTCCCCGTCTGGATCTCGTGTGCAGCGCTCGTCTTCGTCGTGGCTCTTTCTGCCGCCGGCGCTGGTCTGGTGAGAAACCGCCGGGGGAACCAGGAGGAGAAACTAAACGTGAGAATGACTTATACGTCATTTCTAACCACTGTTACTAATGTTTAAAGTCACTGTTTGGAAGAGTTTGATTTTGATTTGAAGATTTTATTTCGAACATGGATGTTAAAAGAGTACAAAACAGTAAAAAAAAAAAATATTAATACAGGACTGTGTCAGAAAATTAGAATATTGTGATAAAGTTCTTTATTTTCTGTAATGCAATTTAAAAAAAAAAAAAAAAAAAAAAAAAAAAAAAAAAAAAAAAAGTCATACATTCATTACAAATCAACTGAAATATTGCAAGCCTTTTATTATTTTAATATTGCTGATTGTGGCTTACAGTTTAAGATTAAGATTCCCAGAATATTCTAATTTTTTGAGATGGGATATTTGAGTTTTCTTAAACAGTTTAGACGATGAGCTGAACTTTTTCCTCTTGTTTTTACAGTGTGAAGCTGGAGGACGAGTCTCTTCTGAAACATGTGAGTGAAACCGACTCTAACTCGTCACTTCTGCCTCGTTAAGATCGTTAACGGTAGAATTACTACAATTACTCTCCTCCGACCCGGCGGGCGTTCCGGACCAAAGCTTTCTGAGAACCGAGAAACTCTGAGTTAGTGGAGACTAGCGGTGTAACGATACACTAATCTCACCATACGGTACGGTACACCATATTGAGGTCACGATAACGATACGATATTATAGCAGTATTTTTTTAACAACCTTGAATGAGGAACATATGATTGGAAAGAATGGTCTTTTATTTGAAAGACACAAAATACAAAACAATGCTGTGCGTTTGCCCTATTGTTACAGTTTGTAATTCTTTATAACTGTTTAAGTTTTAAAGAGCAAGCCAGGACAACCATTTTCCAGCAGGAGTACGTTCTAATGTTTCGGACGCACTAAAAAAAGTCCTGCTTACTCATTTTGCATACTCATTAGGGTGGAAGTGTGTGTTTTCGGACGCAGCCTATCTGAAGACTTTAGTGACTGAGTCATGTGACCAGTTCTGGCTGAAGGAATCGGTCACTAGCTCAGGAGCTGCGGTTGCCACGGCAACAAGAACCTCACTGAAGAACCCGTCTGGTTTTGCTGTGAGAAAAACCCAGATTTTGGCTTCTGACAAGGTCTCAAATCACTCCGATTTGTGATAAAACCGTAGCTCGTAGCTAAAAACCGAAAACATCGTGAGAGACACAGAAGCCGCCAGATTCTGACAATCTTAATTTTATTCAGATAGTCCTTAAAATGAGTGAGTAAGCTCAGTGCGAAGACAGCGTGAGATTCTTTTGAAGAAAACTTTTGTTTACATTACAGTGAATGGGGACTGAGACAGGTATTGGCGCCGCTCTTGTCCCCACAGTTTAAATTTTGTGCATACCCCGCCTGTCATAGTCACATTTTATGAATCCCAACACCTATGTCTACATTCTGACCAAAAATAATTTGTCTCCTTTTTACGGTTCGGCCGTGAGCTCGAGTTACAAATAAAAATTTGGGTTATTTCATATATCATCCGCACTCTAGATTTGACAAAAAAGTGATTTCCAGTCCTCGCTTGAGTGCTCGTATTTTGTAAAGTGTACATCTTAGGAAAAAAATGTTAGTTTTTTTGGAGAAAAGAGAAGTTTTCCAACGTTCTGAAGTTTGAATAACATTTCTACATGCAGGTATGAGAAAGCTAGGTGACTCCACTTTGAATGGGTTTTTGGCCATTCTTTTGGGAATAACTTTGGGAAAAATGGGAATTTCAACACCAAAAGTGATGGCACGCTATTCCCAATCGAGCCACACGTTTTGATATATGATTCGCCTGGGTCCTCTGAAATCTGTAGGAGGAGTAGCGAACCGAAATCTGTCCAGAAAATGAAAAAAAATAAAAAATAAAAAACATGCAGGATAACAATAGATGCCTCATGGCATTAATAACCCAATATTGCGTTACAGTTTGTCAACTCCACGACACATATCGTGACGTTTTTCTTTTCGTGGTGCAATATATTGTTCCACTCCTAGTGGAGACTGCTTGGTTAGAGTTTGACGTTTTTCCTTTCCCTCGTCCGTGTGAAGGTTGTGCAGGATGCTGCAGCCGGCGCTGGCCGGATCTCGTCTGCCGAGCCTTCACGACATCCTGGCGTAAACACGACCCCGCCACGTCAGACGGAGACGCTCTCTCCTCGGACGGGGCGTTGACGACGTCAGCCCTCCTGGACCGGCCATCGGGCCACGTTTGACTTTCTGAGACTATTATTGATATTATAGATGCAACATGAATAAAACTGAACTGAAACAGAAAACCACCTTCCTCTGGGTGGAACCCCGAGAGAGAGCGATGAGACGGAGTCGGCAGCTGCTGGAGGACTTGGAGAAACCAGAAAACCACGCTCTGTTGGGCGTGAACACACCTCAACCTTCAACCTTCAACCTTCAACCTTCACCCGCCTCCAGGCTGCAGCTGCTGGTTCTGAATGTTTTACTAAGGCCACGTTTACACATAGCCGGGTATTTACAAAAACAGATATTTCCCCCTCTACGTTTTGAAAAATCCCATCATTTCCAGGAACCTGCATAAATAGCTGTTAAGGTGCTATGATCATCCAAACCTACAGGGGGCAGTGTAACGAGAAGATAAAGTCATGCTAGCCAATCAGAATCCTGGAAAAAAACATCAACAAATGACACGAGTAACTTCCAGTTACTTCCAAGATGAACGAGAGTCTTTGGTTTGGAGTGACAGAGAAGTGGAGTTACTTCTCAACATTTTGACTTTTTTCTCGACATTTCGTCTTTTTTCACAAAATTTCGACTTTTTTCACAAAATTTAGATTTTTTTTTTTAAATTTCGACTTTTTTCTCAACATTGCATCTTTTTCTCTGCCACCTACCCCCCCTTTTTTCTCGACATTTCATCTTTTTTCACAAATTTCGACTTTTTTTCTAAATTTCGACTTTTTTCTCAAAATTTCCCCCTCTACGTTTTGAAAAATCCCATAATTTCCAGGAAGACTGCAACGGACAATCAGGTCTGCAGAGAGGATAGTTGGGACTAACCTCCCATCTATCGACGTCCTGTACCGGTCCAGGACCAGGAAACGGGCAGGTAGCATCTCTGCTGACCCCTCACACCCAGGACCAGGTCCTGGTCCAGGTCCAGGACCTGGACCAGGACCAGGACCAAACCCCTCACACCCGGGACACAGTCTGTTCCAACTCCTCCCCTCTGGACGGCGCTACAGAGCTCTGTGCGTCAGAACCTCCAGACACAGGGACAGTTTCTTCCTGCAAGCGGTTGCTCTGATGAACTCCCTCAACTAACAGTCTCAGAGTAACCAAACACGTGCAAAAAAATAAATAAATAAATAAATAAATCATCTAGCACCCTCTTTAATAATCATGTCTGCCTCACTCTGCTGCACCTCTCACTTTGTATTTCTTTTGTATAATTTTTTTTTTCTTGTATTTTTTGTATAATTTGTCTGTTAAAATTGTAAATAGGTTATACTTATTCTTATTTTTATTCAGAACTGTCCTTCTCACTACCTCAAACTGCTGCACCTTTAAAATGTTTATACTGTACATAGAAATACCACATTTGTTTATTGTTTATTTTTAATACCAAAGAGCGAAATTACCGGAGTAAATTCCTTGTTGGACAATGTTCGAACCTGGCCAATAAAGCTGATGCTGATTCTGATTCTGATGAGCATACAAACCTACAGGGGGCAGTGTAACGAGAAGATAAAGTCATGCTAGCCAATCAGAATCCTGGACATTTCGACTTTTTTCTCGACATTTTGACTTTTTTCACAAAATTTCGTCTTTTTTCCACAAAATTTTGTCTTTTTTCTCAAAATTTCGCTACCTCTGAAGAAGTAGTTTTCCTGCTTCCAGCTGCATTTAAAGGGTCTGAATGTTTCTCATTTTCATATTTATTCCTGTTCTGTGACACTGATGTTTATAAAGTAAAGTGAAGTTAATAAACCTGTTGCTCTGATGAACTCTCATCACTCTTAGTCTCAGAGTAATCAATCACTGTCCAATAATAATAATTATGACACAATCATATGCTGTAACACTGCACCTTCCAATAACCATGTCTACCTCATTCTGCTGCACCTTTAACTTTTTAAAAATGGTATATATGTTAATAAGAGCTGTCATTTGTCTATTACATATTTACTGCACAGTGAGCGAGAATAAGAGTTAAATTCCATGTCTTGTCTGACCTGACTTTGACAAATAAACATGTTTATGATTCTGAACCTTAGCAGTGTCTAGAAGATGCTTATTGTTTCTTTACCAATACCCTCATTTTATTTATTTATTCATTTTACCGGCTCTTAGATCGTCCACTTTTCACCCGTGACATTTTCTGATCATGTATTTCTCATTTCTGGTACCAGGAATGTTCCAGTACACCACGAGATGACGTTAACAACACACTCCTCCAACCTCGTCCTCACAGATTCCCTCTCTCCCACGTCCCTTACAGGATCTAAAGCTCCGTCCATGAAACTCCCTGGACATTCTCTCTCTTCAAAGACCCACACTATAACACTTTTGTTTAAACTTGCACGGAGGAATTACTTTAATTCCCAACTGTCTTACAGTGCGAAGGCCCTATTTTATCTGTAGGTATTTTTCCTCTGACGAAAGGAGGTCCTTTTTACCCCTAAACGTGCCCCAAAAGTCACCAAATGTTGCACCAAGTCAGGCCTGGTGAAAAATGTGATATTTAATGGTTTGCATTAATGGGCGTGGCCTAATGGCTCAACAGCGCCCCCTAGAAAACTTTGTGCCTCAAACCCCACAATACGGTTTGACGTACATGCAGGAAAATCGGTACACACCTGTATCATGTCGCAACTTAAAGAAAAGTCTCTTGGCGCCATGGACGAAACCGGACAGGATGTCGGCCATTTTGAATTAATCGTGTCATTTTGGCGCAATTTATGCCATTCCTTCGGCAATTAATACGTCCCGAACCGTAACGTGCACTCAGATGTGTTATACATGAAAATATGCGTCTCCATCCTGCGACTACACGCATTACTTTTCTCTTTCAAAAGTGTTACCGTGGCGACGCTAGACGCCAAAAAGTGCGCCCCCCCTTCATCTGATTGGTCCATATTTGATAATTCCGATTTTCTCCAATAACTTTTGAATGGTTTGATAGAGAGTCGTGTGTGGTTTTATCCACTAAATGTCCAGTTCTGAAGAATCTACATCAAGTCATACAAGCTTCCCCTGCAGCCTGAACGTTACAAGGGTGGAGGAACGTTCATCGCTGCTTGCAGCTTTAATTTTGTTTATTATGGGATTGTTTGTCATATTTGCTTTTGTAAAATGACCTTGCATGTTCTGAAAAGCTATCAAAAATAAATAATCATTGTTTGTGTTGAGGAATTCCCCTCAACAACATGATTCAAACTTGTATTTAGGTCCATTATTGTTCAAAACAGACAAATACATAAATGGCAGCCAAAGCTGTCCAAAAAATATTGGCAAGACAAGGCAAGGTTATTTGTATAACACAATTCAACAATTCAAAGTGCTTTACATCAAGATTAAAAAGCAGCAAGACACAATTAAACAGTAAATGACAAAAGAAAGAAAAAGAAAAGAGGTAAAATAATAAAAAGCACAAGTTGTTTAAAAGTAAGGGCAGTAGAGTATTTAGAGCAGGTAAGTATTTAATTTAGGAGTACGCTTCAGTAAACAGTAAAGTTTTAGCCCTGATTTAAAGGAGCTGACAGTTTGATTTAGTTTCCATTAAGACGAAATGATGTTACTGTAATATTGTGCAGTTTTTGTTTTTTATTCTAATTTTACTGTCACTTAATCATTCTGCCTGTGGATTTCAATCACACAGACGCAATCAATCAAACATACAGGACTGTCTCAGAAAATTAGAATATTGTGATAAAGTCCTTTATTTTCTGTAATGCAATTAAAAAAACAAAAAGTCATACATTCTGGATTCATTACAAATCAACTGAAATATTGCAAGCCTTTTATTATTTTAATATTACTGATCATGGTTTACAGCTTAAGAAAACTCAAATATCCTATCTCAAAAAATTAGAATATTCTGGGAATCTTAATCTTAAACTGTAAACCATAATCAGCAATATTAAAATAATAAAAGGCTTGCAATATTTCAGTTGATTTGTAATGAATCCAGAATGTATGACATTTTTGCATTACAGAAAATAAAGAACTTTATCACAATATTATAATTTAATGAGACAGTCCTGTAGGTGGACCCCGAATGTCCTAATATTGAACTTTCCGTGCCGCCTTGAACGCCCCAGCGGAGCTGTCTGTGGTGCTGAAACTCCGACCAACGTTTCCTGTTTTCTCCTCCGTCCCAGTTCAGGTTTCCTTCCCTGGAGGGAGCGGGGTCACGTGACCAGGTTTCCTCCCCTGGAGGGAGCTGGGTCACGTGACCAGCTGCTATTATACTGTAATATTATTGTTTAGAACCAGCACGAGCAGCGAGGCGCGTTCACGTCACAGGAAGCGCGAAGGTCCGCCCTTCCGAAGATCGTCTATTTTAAAATGATGACCCCCCCCCCCCAACTACATCTCTATTCAGAAAAATTAAAAATTAACGATTTTTTAAATATTTTTTTAATCACAAATATCCGAAGCAGAAAAGACTCAAAGCCTCTCACTCTGTTTATATTTTAGAATTTTTATTTTTTTATTCAATTGAATTTAAATGTGTATTTCGAACATGAAACAGCAGTGAATACAAAACAAAACAATACTTATCAATAATAAATACATGTAAATAAGAAAAAAACTAAACAAAAATATAAATAAAAAACCTGCATCCACCATCATTAACATGCTCGAATAAGTAAGAAGAAGTCGAAACTTATTAAATCCTCCCCCCCTAAACTCTATTTCATTATGATCAAAATTGATTAATTTAGTTTCTTTACAAATTTCTACACAAAAAAACAAATATATCTATATATACATATATAACACACACACACACACACACACACACACACACACACACACACACACACACACACACACACACACACACATATATAAATAAACACACACACACACACACATACACATGCACCTTTTGGATATATATATATATATATATATATATATATATATATATATATATATATATATATATATATATATATATATATATATATATATATATGTTTTTTTTCGTTTTTTCCCTTATAAATATCAACAGTCACGTTCCATTACAGACCTAAATGTGTACCAGTCTGTGCATATCAATAAATATATGTGCAATGATGCGCGTGTCTGTTGTTCAATACAACGTCAGACCAAGCGCAGACACAAGGTGCTCTGATCCAGACGGTGGAGTTGGAACAAACTGTCACACAATGTCGAGAGAACGAGACAGAATCAGGAAATTTCCATCAGGGGATGAAAAAGGGGATGAGGCAGGGGAAGGTATCCAGTATTTTGATAATTGGAGAGTTAAAATTGCGCGTATAGACACCCGAAAAACCCAAATATTTTGCGCGCGTGAGCCCCCCCCAGCCATTTCGCACAGGGCCTCACAAATCTCCTTGACGGCTCTGCAGAAGAGTATTAGGGCCAGGCAGGAGAAAAAAGTAGAAATGTTGAGAAAAAAGTGGAAATGTCGAGAAAAAAGTAGAAATGTTGAGAAAAAAGTGGAAATGTTTAGAAAAAAGTGGAAATGTTTAGAAAAAAGTGGAAATGTTTAGAAAAAAGTGGAAATGTTTAGAAAAAAGTGGAAATGTCGAGAAAAAAGTGGAAATGTCGAGAAAAAAGTGGAAAAGTTGAGAAAAAAGTGGAAATGTTGAGAAAAAAGTGGAAATGTCGAGAAAAAAGTGGAAAAGTTGAGATTAATGTTGAAGTACAATTTTGATAAAAAAAAGTGGAAATGTATTTCAACTTCATTCTCAAAATTCCAACTTTATACATGAAATTTCAACTTTATTCTTTAAACTGTATTTCAACATTATTCGCGACATTTCGACTTTTTTCTTGAAGAGCACAATAAAAGAAAATCGTATTCTCGTAATATTACGACTTTATTCTCGTAATATTATGACTTTATTCTCGTAATATTACGACTTTATCTCGTAATATTACGACTTTATTCTCGTAATATTACAACTTTATTCTCGTAATATTACAACTTTATTCTCATAATATTATGAATTTATTCTCGTAATATTAAGACTTTATTCTCATAAATTACGACTTTATTCTCGTAATTTCAATTTTTTTTGTCTTAGTTTGGCCCTAAAACTCTGTCGTACAGGTTTGTGGACGTCACTCATGCTTTCATGTTGCTTTCTAGACACACAAAGTTTTCTCCTGGAAACTCTTCATATCGTTTGTTCCGTTTGTTCCGTTTGTTCAGTTTGTTCAGTTTGTTCAGTTTCTTCAGTTTGTTCCGTTTGTTCAGTTTATTCAGTTTGTTCAGTTTGTTCTGTTTGTTACGTTTGTTCCGTTTGTTCCGTTTGTTCAGTTTGTTCAGTTCCGTTTGTTCAGTTTGTTCCGTTTGTTCCGTTTGTTCAGTTTGTTCAGTTTATTCAGTTTATTCAGTTTGTTCCGTTTGTTCCGTTTGTTCCGTTTGTTCAGTTTGTTCAGTTCAGTTTGTTCCATTTGTTCAGTTTGTTCCGTTTGTTCAGTTTGTTCCATTTGTTCCGTTTGTTCAGTTTGTTCCGTTTGTTCAGTTTGTTCAGTTTGTTCAGTTTATTCAGTTTGTTCAGTTTGTTCCATTTGTTCCGTTTGTTCCAGTTGTTCCATTTGTTCCGTTTTTTCCATTTGTTCCATTTGTTCCCTTTGTTCAGTTTGTTCCGTTTGTTCAGTTTGTTCCGTTTGTTCCGTTTATTTAGTTCCATTTGTTCAGTTTGTTCAGTTTGTTCAGTTCGTTCAGTTCAGTTTGTTCCGTTTATTCAGTTTGTTCCGTTTGTTCCGTTTGTTCAGTTTGTTCAGTTTGTTCAGTTCCGTTTGTTCCGTTTGTTCCGTTTGCTCAGTTTGTTCAGTTTGTTCCGTTTGTTCCGTTTGTTCCGTTTGCTCAGTTTGTTCAGTTCCGTTTGTTCAGTTTGTTCAGTTCCGTTTGTTCCGTTTGTTCCGTTTGTTCCGTTTGTTCCGTTTGTTCCGTTTGTTCAGTTCCGTTTGTTCCGTTTGTTCCGTTCCATTTGTTCCGTTTGTTCAGTTCCGTTTGTTCCGTTTGTTCAGTTTGTTCAGTTCCGTTTGTTCAGTTCCGTTTGTTCCGTTTGTTCCGTTTGTTCAGTTTCTTCAGTTTCTTCAGTTTCTTCAGTTTGTTCCGTTTGTTCAGTTTATTCAGTTTGTTCAGTTTGTTCCGTTTGTTCCGTTTGTTCCGTTTGTTCAGTTCTGTTTGTTCAGTTTGTTCAGTTTGTTCAGTTTGTTCCGTTTGTTCCGTTTGTTCCGTTTGTTCAGTTTGTTCAGTTTGTTCAGTTCTGTTTGTTCAGTTTGTTCCGTTTGTTCAGTTCGATTTGTTCAGTTTGTTCAGTTCCGTGTGTTCAGTTTGTTCCGTTTGTTCCGTTTGTTCAGTTTGTTCAGTTTATTCAGTTTATTCAGTTTGTTCCGTTTGTTCCGTTTGTTCCGTTTGTTCAGTTTGTTCAGTTCCATTTGTTCAGTTTGTTCAGTTCAGTTTGTTCCATTTGTTCAGTTTGTTCCGTTTGTTCCATTTGTTCAGTTTGTTCCGTTTGTTCAGTTTGTTCCATTTGTTCCGTTTGTTCAGTTTGTTCCGTTTGTTCAGTTTGTTCAGTTTGTTCAGTTTATTCAGTTTATTCAGTTTGTTCCATTTGTTCCGTTTGTTCCAGTTGTTCCATTTGTTCCATTTGTTCCATTTGTTCCATTTGTTCCCTTTGTTCAGTTTGTTCCGTTTGTTCCGTTTGTTCCGTTTGTTCCGTTTGTTCCGTTTATTTAGTTCCATTTGTTCAGTTTGTTCAGTTTGTTCAGTTCGTTCAGTTCAGTTTGTTCCGTTTATTCAGTTTGTTCCGTTTGTTCCGTTTGTTCCGTTTGTTCAGTTTGTTCAGTTCCGTTTGTTCCGTTTGTTCCGTTTGTTCCGTTTGCTCAGTTTGTTCAGTTTGTTCCGTTTGTTCCGTTTGTTCCGTTTGCTCAGTTTGTTCAGTTTTTTCAGTTTCTTCAGTTTCTTCAGTTTGTTCCGTTTGTTCAGTTTATTCAGTTTGTTCAGTTTATTCCGTTTGTTCAGTTTGTTCAGTTTGTTCCGTTTGTTCCGTTTGTTCCGTTTGTTCAGTTTGTTCAGTTCTGTTTGTTCAGTTTGTTCCGTTTGTTCCGTTTGTTCAGTTTGTTCAGTTTGTTCAGTTCTGTTTGTTCAGTTTGTTCCGTTTGTTCAGTTCGATTTGTTCAGTTTGTTCAGTTCCGTTTGTTCCGTTTGTTCCGTTTGTTCCGTTTGTTCAGTTTGTTCAGTTTATTCAGTTTGTTCCGTTTGTTCCGTTTGTTCCGTTTGTTCAGTTTGTTCAGTTTGTTCAGTTTGTTCAGTTCCATTTGTTCAGTTTGTTCAGTTCAGTTTGTTCCATTTGTTCAGTTTGTTCCGTTTGTTCCATTTGTTCAGTTTGTTCCGTTTGTTCAGTTTGTTCCGTTTGTTCAGTTTGTTCAGTTTATTCAGTTTGTTCCATTTGTTCCGTTTGTTCCAGTTGTTCCATTTGTTCCGTTTGTTCCATTTGTTCCATTTGTTCCCTTTGTTCAGTTTGTTCCGTTTGTTCAGTTTGTTCCGTTTGTTCAGTTTGTTCCGTTTGTTCCGTTTATTTAGTTCCATTTGTTCAGTTTGTTCAGTTCGTTCAGTTCAGTTTGTTCCGTTTATTCAGTTTGTTCCGTTTGTTCAGTTCCGTTTGTTCCGTTTGTTCCGTTTGTTCCGTTTGTTCCGTTTGTTCAGTTTGTTCAGTTTGTTCCGTTTGTTCAGTTTGTTCAGTTTGTTCAGTTTATTCAGTTTGTTCCGTTTGTTCCAGTTGTTCCGTTTGTTCCGTTTGTTCCGTTTGTTCAGTTTGTTCAGTTCTGTTTGTTCAGTTTGTTCCGTTTGTTCCGTTTGTTCAGTTTATTCAGTTTGTTCAGTTTGTTCCGTTTGTTCTGTTTGTTCCGTTTGTTCCGTTTGTTCAGTTTGTTCAGTTTGTTCAGTTCTGTTTGTTCAGTTTGTTCCGTTTGTTCCGTTTGTTCAGTTTGTTCAGTTCTGTTTGTTCAGTTTGTTCCGTTTGTTCAGTTCGATTTGTTCAGTTTGTTCAGTTCCGTTTGTTCCGTTTGTTCCGTTTGTTCCGTTTGTTCAGTTTGTTCAGTTTATTCAGTTTATTCAGTTTGTTCCGTTTGTTCCGTTTGTTCCGTTTGTTCAGTTTGTTCAGTTTGTTCAGTTCCATTTGTTCAGTTTGTTCAGTTCAGTTTGTTCCATTTGTTCAGTTTGTTCCGTTTGTTCCATTTGTTCAGTTTGTTCCGTTTGTTCAGTTTGTTCCGTTTGTTCAGTTTGTTCAGTTTATTCAGTTTGTTCCATTTGTTCCGTTTGTTCCAGTTGTTCCATTTGTTCCGTTTGTTCCATTTGTTCCATTTGTTCCCTTTGTTCAGTTTGTTCCGTTTGTTCAGTTTGTTCCGTTTGTTCAGTTTGTTCCGTTTGTTCCGTTTATTTAGTTCCATTTGTTCAGTTTGTTCAGTTCGTTCAGTTCAGTTTGTTCCGTTTATTCAGTTTGTTCCGTTTGTTCAGTTCCGTTTGTTCCGTTTGTTCCGTTTGTTCCGTTTGTTCAGTTTGTTCAGTTTGTTCCGTTTGTTCAGTTTGTTCAGTTTGTTCAGTTTATTCAGTTTGTTCCGTTTGTTCCAGTTGTTCCGTTTGTTCCGTTTGTTCCGTTTGTTCAGTTTGTTCAGTTCTGTTTGTTCAGTTTGTTCCGTTTGTTCAGTTCCATTTGTTCAGTTTGTTCAGTTCCGTTTGTTCCGTTTGTTCCGTTTGTTCAGTTTGTTCAGTTTATTCAGTTTATTCAGTTTGTTCCGTTTGTTCCGTTTGTTCCGTTTGTTCCGTTTGTTCAGTTTGTTCAGTTCAGTTTGTTCCATTTGTTCCGTTTGTTCCATTTGTTCTATTTGTTCAGTTTGTTCCGTTTGTTCAGTTTGTTCCATTTGTTCCGTTTGTTCAGTTTGTTCCGTTTGTTCAGTTTGTTCAGTTTGTTCAGTTTATTCAGTTTATTCAGTTTGTTCCATTTGTTCCGTTTGTTCCAGTTGTTCCATTTGTTCCGTTTGTTCCATTTGTTCCATTTGTTCCCTTTGTTCAGTTTGTTCCGTTTGTTCCGTTTGTTCCGTTTGTTCCGTTTATTTAGTTCCATTTGTTCAGTTTGTTCAGTTTGTTCAGTTCGTTCAGTTCAGTTTGTTCCGTTTATTCAGTTTGTTCCGTTTGTTCCGTTTGTTCAGTTTGTTCAGTTCCGTTTGTTCCGTTTGTTCCGTTTGCTCAGTTTGTTCAGTTTGTTCCGTTTGTTCCGTTTGTTCCGTTTGCTCAGTTTGTTCAGTTCCGTTTGTTCAGTTTGTTCAGTTCCGTTTGTTCCGTTTGTTCCGTTTGTTCAGTTCCGTTTGTTCCGTTTGTTCCGTTTGTTCCGTTTGTTCAGTTCCGTTTGTTCCGTTTGTTCAGTTTGTTCAGTTCCGTTTGTTCCGTTTGTTCAGTTCCGTTTGTTCCGTTTGTTCCGTTTGTTCCGTTTGTTCAGTTTCTTCAGTTTCTTCAGTTTCTTCAGTTTGTTCCGTTTGTTCAGTTTATTCAGTTTGTTCAGTTTGTTCCGTTTGTTCTGTTTGTTCCGTTTGTTCCGTTTGTTCAGTTTGTTCAGTTCTGTTTGTTCAGTTTGTTCCGTTTGTTCCGTTTGTTCAGTTTGTTCAGTTTGTTCAGTTCTGTTTGTTCAGTTTGTTCCGTTTGTTCATTTTGATTTGTTCAGTTTGTTCAGTTCCGTTTGTTCCGTTTGTTCCGTTTGTTCCGTTTGTTCAGTTTATTCAGTTTATTCAGTTTGTTCCGTTTGTTCCGTTTGTTCCGTTTGTTCAGTTTGTTCAGTTCCATTTGTTCAGTTTGTTCAGTTCAGTTTGTTCCATTTGTTCAGTTTGTTCCGTTTGTTCAGTTTGTTCAGTTTGTTCCGTTTGTTCAGTTTGTTCAGTTTGTTCAGTTTATTCAGTTTGTTCCGTTTGTTCCAGTTGTTCCGTTTGTTCCGTTTGTTCAGTTTGTTCAGTTTGTTCAGTTCTGTTTGTTCAGTTTGTTCCGTTTGTTCAGTTCCATTTGTTCAGTTTGTTCAGTTCCGTTTGTTCCGTTTGTTCCGTTTGTTCAGTTTGTTCAGTTTATTCAGTTTGTTCCGTTTGTTCCGTTTGTTCCGTTTGTTCCGTTTGTTCAGTTTGTTCAGTTCAGTTTGTTCCATTTGTTCCGTTTGTTCCATTTGTTCTATTTGTTCAGTTTGTTCCGTTTGTTCAGTTTGTTCCATTTGTTCCGTTTGTTCAGTTTGTTCCGTTTGTTCAGTTTGTTCAGTTTGTTCAGTTTATTCAGTTTGTTCCATTTGTTCCGTTTGTTCCAGTTGTTCCATTTGTTCCGTTTGTTCCATTTGTTCCATTTGTTCCCTTTGTTCAGTTTGTTCCGTTTGTTCCGTTTGTTCCGTTTGTTCCGTTTGTTCCGTTTATTTAGTTCCATTTGTTCAGTTTGTTCAGTTTGTTCAGTTCGTTCAGTTCAGTTTGTTCCGTTTATTCAGTTTGTTCCGTTTGTTCCGTTTGTTCCGTTTGTTCAGTTTGTTCAGTTCCGTTTGTTCCGTTTGCTCAGTTTGTTCAGTTTGTTCCGTTTGTTCCGTTTGTTCCGTTTGCTCAGTTTGTTCAGTTCCGTTTGTTCAGTTTGTTCAGTTCCGTTTGTTCCGTTTGTTCCGTTTGTTCAGTTCCGTTTGTTCCGTTTGTTCCGTTTGTTCCGTTTGTTCAGTTCCGTTTGTTCCGTTTGTTCAGTTTGTTCAGTTCCGTTTGTTCCGTTTGTTCAGTTCCGTTTGTTCCGTTTGTTCCGTTTGTTCCGTTTGTTCAGTTTCTTCAGTTTCTTCAGTTTGTTCCGTTTGTTCAGTTTATTCAGTTTGTTCAGTTTGTTCCGTTTGTTCTGTTTGTTCCGTTTGTTCCGTTTGTTCAGTTTGTTCAGTTCTGTTTGTTCAGTTTGTTCCGTTTGTTCCGTTTGTTCAGTTTGTTCAGTTTGTTCAGTTCTGTTTGTTCAGTTTGTTCCGTTTGTTCATTTTGATTTGTTCAGTTTGTTCAGTTCCGTTTGTTCCGTTTGTTCCGTTTGTTCCGTTTGTTCAGTTTATTCAGTTTATTCAGTTTGTTCCGTTTGTTCCGTTTGTTCAGTTTGTTCAGTTCCATTTGTTCAGTTTGTTCAGTTCAGTTTGTTCCATTTGTTCAGTTTGTTCCGTTTGTTCCATTTGTTCAGTTTGTTCCGTTTGTTCAGTTTGTTCCATGTTCCGTTTGTTCAGTTTGTTCCGTTTGTTCAGTTTGTTCAGTTTATTCAGTTTGTTCCATTTGTTCCGTTTGTTCCAGTTGTTCCATTTGTTCCGTTTGTTCCATTTGTTCCATTTGTTCCCTTTGTTCAGTTTGTTCCGTTTGTTCAGTTTGTTCCGTTTGTTCAGTTTGTTCCGTTTGTTCCGTTTATTTAGTTCCATTTGTTCAGTTTGTTCAGTTCGTTCAGTTCAGTTTGTTCCGTTTATTCAGTTTGTTCCGTTTGTTCAGTTCCGTTTGTTCCGTTTGTTCCGTTTGTTCCGTTTGTTCCGTTTGTTCAGTTTGTTCAGTTTGTTCCGTTTGTTCAGTTTGTTCAGTTTGTTCAGTTTATTCAGTTTGTTCCGTTTGTTCCAGTTGTTCCGTTTGTTCCGTTTGTTCCGTTTGTTCAGTTTGTTCAGTTCTGTTTGTTCAGTTTGTTCCGTTTGTTCAGTTCCATTTGTTCAGTTTGTTCAGTTCCGTTTGTTCCGTTTCTTCCGTTTGTTCAGTTTGTTCAGTTTATTCAGTTTATTCAGTTTGTTCCGTTTGTTCCGTTTGTTCCGTTTGTTCCGTTTGTTCAGTTCAGTTTGTTCCATTTGTTCCGTTTGTTCCATTTGTTCTATTTGTTCAGTTTGTTCCGTTTGTTCCGTTTGTTCCGTTTGTTCAGTTTGTTCAGTTTGTTCAGTTCCGTTTGTTCCGTTTGTTCCGTTTGCTCAGTTTGTTCAGTTTGTTCCGTTTGTTCCGTTTGTTCCGTTTGCTCAGTTTGTTCAGTTCCGTTTGTTCAGTTTGTTCAGTTCCGTTTGTTCCGTTTGTTCCGTTTGTTCCGTTTGTTCCGTTTGTTCCGTTTGTTCAGTTCCGTTTGTTCCGTTTGTTCCGTTCCATTTGTTCCGTTTGTTCAGTTCCGTTTGTTCCGTTTGTTCAGTTTGTTCAGTTCCGTTTGTTCAGTTCCGTTTGTTCCGTTTGTTCCGTTTGTTCAGTTTCTTCAGTTTCTTCAGTTTCTTCAGTTTGTTCCGTTTGTTCAGTTTATTCAGTTTGTTCAGTTTGTTCCGTTTGTTCCGTTTGTTCCGTTTGTTCAGTTCTGTTTGTTCCGTTTGTTCCGTTTGTTCAGTTTGTTCAGTTCTGTTTGTTCAGTTTGTTCAGTTTGTTCAGTTTGTTCAGTTTGTTCCGTTTGTTCCGTTTGTTCCGTTTGTTCAGTTTGTTCAGTTTGTTCAGTTCTGTTTGTTCAGTTTGTTCCGTTTGTTCAGTTCGATTTGTTCAGTTTGTTCAGTTCCGTGTGTTCAGTTTGTTCCGTTTGTTCCGTTTGTTCAGTTTGTTCAGTTTATTCAGTTTATTCAGTTTGTTCCGTTTGTTCCGTTTGTTCCGTTTGTTCAGTTTGTTCAGTTCCATTTGTTCAGTTTGTTCAGTTCAGTTTGTTCCATTTGTTCAGTTTGTTCCGTTTGTTCCATTTGTTCAGTTTGTTCCGTTTGTTCAGTTTGTTCCATTTGTTCCGTTTGTTCAGTTTGTTCCGTTTGTTCAGTTTGTTCAGTTTGTTCAGTTTATTCAGTTTATTCAGTTTGTTCCATTTGTTCCGTTTGTTCCAGTTGTTCCATTTGTTCCATTTGTTCCATTTGTTCCCTTTGTTCAGTTTGTTCCGTTTGTTCCGTTTGTTCCGTTTGTTCCGTTTGTTCCGTTTATTTAGTTCCATTTGTTCAGTTTGTTCAGTTTGTTCCGTTTATTCAGTTTGTTCCGTTTGTTCCGTTTGTTCCGTTTGTTCAGTTTGTTCAGTTCCGTTTGTTCCGTTTGTTCCGTTTGTTCCGTTTGCTCAGTTTGTTCAGTTTGTTCCGTTTGTTCCGTTTGTTCCGTTTGCTCAGTTTGTTCAGTTCCGTTTGTTCAGTTTGTTCAGTTCCGTTTGTTCCGTTTGTTCCGTTTGTTCCGTTTGTTCAGTTCCGTTTGTTCCGTTTGTTCCGTTTGTTCAGTTCCGTTTGTTCCGTTTGTTCAGTTTGTTCAGTTCCGTTTGTTCCGTTTGTTCAGTTCCGTTTGTTCCGTTTGTTCCGTTTTTTCAGTTTCTTCAGTTTCTTCAGTTTGTTCCGTTTGTTCAGTTTATTCAGTTTGTTCAGTTTGTTCCGTTTGTTCCGTTTGTTCCGTTTGTTCCGTTTGTTCCGTTTGTTCCGTTTGTTCAGTTTGTTCAGTTCTGTTTGTTCAGTTTGTTCAGTTTGTTCAGTTCCATTTGTTCAGTTTGTTCAGTTCAGTTTGTTCCATTTGTTCAGTTTGTTCCGTTTGTTCCATTTGTTCAGTTTGTTCCGTTTGTTCAGTTTGTTCCGTTTGTTCAGTTTGTTCAGTTTATTCAGTTTGTTCCATTTGTTCCGTTTGTTCCAGTTGTTCCATTTGTTCCGTTTGTTCCATTTGTTCCATTTGTTCCCTTTGTTCAGTTTGTTCCGTTTGTTCAGTTTGTTCCGTTTGTTCAGTTTGTTCCGTTTGTTCCGTTTATTTAGTTCCATTTGTTCAGTTTGTTCAGTTCGTTCAGTTCAGTTTGTTCCGTTTATTCAGTTTGTTCCGTTTGTTCAGTTCCGTTTGTTCCGTTTGTTCCGTTTGTTCCGTTTGTTCCGTTTGTTCAGTTTGTTCAGTTTGTTCCGTTTGTTCAGTTTGTTCAGTTTGTTCAGTTTATTCAGTTTGTTCCGTTTGTTCCAGTTGTTCCGTTTGTTCCGTTTGTTCAGTTTGTTCAGTTCTGTTTGTTCAGTTTGTTCCGTTTTTTCCGTTTGTTCAGTTTATTCCGTTTGTTCCGTTTGTTCCGTTTGTTCTGTTTGTTCCGTTTGTTCCGTTTGTTCAGTTTGTTCAGTTCTGTTTGTTCAGTTTGTTCCGTTTGTTCCGTTTGTTCAGTTTGTTCAGTTTGTTCAGTTCTGTTTGTTCAGTTTGTTCCGTTTGTTCAGTTCGATTTGTTCAGTTTGTTCAGTTCCGTTTGTTCCGTTTGTTCCGTTTGTTCCGTTTGTTCAGTTTGTTCAGTTTATTCAGTTTATTCAGTTTGTTCCGTTTGTTCCGTTTGTTCCGTTTGTTCCGTTTGTTCAGTTTGTTCAGTTTGTTCAGTTCCATTTGTTCAGTTTGTTCAGTTCAGTTTGTTCCATTTGTTCAGTTTGTTCCGTTTGTTCCATTTGTTCAGTTTGTTCCGTTTGTTCAGTTTGTTCCGTTTGTTCAGTTTGTTCAGTTTATTCAGTTTGTTCCATTTGTTCCGTTTGTTCCAGTTGTTCCATTTGTTCCGTTTGTTCCATTTGTTCCATTTGTTCCCTTTGTTCAGTTTGTTCCGTTTGTTCAGTTTGTTCCGTTTGTTCCGTTTATTTAGTTCCATTTGTTCAGTTTGTTCAGTTCGTTCAGTTCAGTTTGTTCCGTTTATTCAGTTTGTTCCGTTTGTTCAGTTCCGTTTGTTCCGTTTGTTCCGTTTGTTCCGTTTGTTCCGTTTGTTCAGTTTGTTCCGTTTGTTCAGTTTGTTCAGTTTGTTCAGTTTATTCAGTTTGTTCCGTTTGTTCCAGTTGTTCCGTTTGTTCCGTTTGTTCCGTTTGTTCAGTTTGTTCAGTTCTGTTTGTTCAGTTTGTTCCGTTTGTTCCGTTTGTTCAGTTCCATTTGTTCAGTTTGTTCAGTTCCGTTTGTTCCGTTTGTTCAGTTTGTTCAGTTTATTCAGTTTATTCAGTTTGTTCCGTTTGTTCCGTTTGTTCCGTTTGTTCCGTTTGTTCAGTTTGTTCAGTTCAGTTTGTTCCATTTGTTCCGTTTGTTCCATTTGTTCTATTTGTTCAGTTTGTTCCGTTTGTTCAGTTTGTTCCGTTTGTTCCGTTTGTTCAGTTTGTTCCGTTTGTTCAGTTTGTTCAGTTTGTTCAGTTTATTCAGTTTGTTCCATTTGTTCCGTTTGTTCCAGTTGTTCCATTTGTTCCGTTTGTTCCATTTGTTCCATTTGTTCCCTTTGTTCAGTTTGTTCCGTTTGTTCCGTTTGTTCCGTTTGTTCCGTTTGTTCCGTTTGTTCCGTTTATTTAGTTCCATTTGTTCAGTTTGTTCAGTTTGTTCAGTTCGTTCAGTTCAGTTTGTTCCGTTTATTCAGTTTGTTCCGTTTGTTCCGTTTGTTCCGTTTGTTCAGTTTGTTCAGTTCCGTTTGTTCCGTTTGTTCCGTTTGCTCAGTTTGTTCAGTTTGTTCCGTTTGTTCCGTTTGTTCCGTTTGCTCAGTTTGTTCAGTTCAGTTTGTTCAGTTCCGTTTGTTCCGTTTGTTCCGTTTGTTCCGTTTGTTCAGTTCCGTTTGTTCCGTTTGTTCCGTTTGTTCCGTTTGTTCAGTTCCGTTTGTTCCGTTTGTTCAGTTTGTTCAGTTCCGTTTGTTCCGTTTGTTCCGTTTGTTCCGTTTGTTCAGTTTCTTCAGTTTCTTCAGTTTCTTCAGTTTGTTCCGTTTGTTCAGTTTATTCAGTTTGTTCAGTTTGTTCCGTTTGTTCTGTTTGTTCCGTTTGTTCCGTTTGTTCAGTTTGTTCAGTTCTGTTTGTTCAGTTTGTTCCGTTTGTTCAGTTTGTTCAGTTTGTTCAGTTCTGTTTGTTCAGTTTGTTCCGTTTGTTCAGTTCGATTTGTTCCGTTTGTTCCGTTTGTTCCGTTTGTTCCGTTTGTTCAGTTTATTCAGTTTATTCAGTTTGTTCCGTTTGTTCCGTTTGTTCCGTTTGTTCAGTTTGTTCAGTTTGTTCAGTTCCATTTGTTCAGTTTGTTCAGTTCAGTTTGTTCCATTTGTTCAGTTTGTTCCGTTTGTTCCATTTGTTCAGTTTGTTCCGTTTGTTCAGTTTGTTCCATGTTCCGTTTGTTCAGTTTGTTCCGTTTGTTCAGTTTGTTCAGTTTATTCAGTTTGTTCCATTTGTTCCGTTTGTTCCAGTTGTTCCATTTGTTCCGTTTGTTCCATTTGTTCCATTTGTTCCCTTTGTTCAGTTTGTTCCGTTTGTTCAGTTTGTTCCGTTTGTTCAGTTTGTTCCGTTTGTTCCGTTTATTTAGTTCCATTTGTTCAGTTTGTTCAGTTCGTTCAGTTCAGTTTGTTCCGTTTATTCAGTTTGTTCCGTTTGTTCAGTTCCGTTTGTTCCGTTTGTTCCGTTTGTTCCGTTTGTTCCGTTTGTTCAGTTTGTTCAGTTTGTTCCGTTTGTTCAGTTTGTTCAGTTTGTTCAGTTTATTCAGTTTGTTCCGTTTGTTCCAGTTGTTCCGTTTGTTCCGTTTGTTCCGTTTGTTCAGTTTGTTCAGTTCTGTTTGTTCAGTTTGTTCCGTTTGTTCAGTTCCATTTGTTCAGTTTGTTCAGTTCCGTTTGTTCCGTTTCTTCCGTTTGTTCAGTTTGTTCAGTTTATTCAGTTTATTCAGTTTGTTCCGTTTGTTCCGTTTGTTCCGTTTGTTCCGTTTGTTCCGTTTGTTCAGTTCAGTTTGTTCCATTTGTTCCGTTTGTTCCATTTGTTCTATTTGTTCAGTTTGTTCCGTTTGTTCCGTTTGTTCCGTTTGTTCCGTTTGTTCAGTTTGTTCCATTTGTTCCGTTTGTTCAGTTTGTTCCGTTTGTTCAGTTTGTTCAGTTTGTTCAGTTTATTCAGTTTGTTCCGTTTGTTCCAGTTGTTCTGTTTGTTCCGTTTGTTCCGTTTGTTCAGTTTGTTCAGTTTGTTCAGTTCAGTTCGTTCCATTTGTTCAGTTTGTTCCATTTGTTCCATTTGTTCAGTTTGTTCCATTTGTTCCGTTTGTTCAGTTTGTTCCGTTTGTTCAGTTTGTTCAGTTTGTTCAGTTTATTCAGTTTGTTCCATTTGTTCCGTTTATTTAGTTCCATTTGTTCAGTTTGTTCAGTTCGTTCAGTTCAGTTTGTTCCGTTTATTCAGTTTGTTCCGTTTGTTCAGTTCCGTTTGTTCAGTTCCGTTTGCTCAGTTTGTTCAGTTTGTTCCGTTTGTTCCGTTTGTTCCGTTTGCTCAGTTTGTTCAGTTCCGTTTGTTCCGTTTGTTCAGTTTGTTCCGTTTGTTCAAGTTTGTTCCGTTTGTTCCGTTTGCTCAGTTTGTTCCGTTTGTTCCGTTTGTTCCGTTTGTTCCGTTCCGTTTGTTCCGTTTGTTCAGTTCCGTTTGTTCCGTTTGTTCCGTTTGTTCAGTTTGGTCAGTTCCGTTTGTTCCGTTTGTTCAGTTCCGTTTGTTCCGTTTGTTCAGTTTGTTCAGTTTGTTCCGTTTGTTCCGTTTGTTCAGTTTGGTCAGTTCCGTTTGTTCCGTTTGTTCAGTTCCGTTTGTTCCATTTGTTCAGTTTGTTCAGTTTGTTCAGTTTGTTCTTCTTCTGTCTTAAACCTAATTTTACGACTTTATTCTCATAAATTATGACTTTATTCTCATAATTTTACAACTTTATTCTCATGAATTGCGACACGCTTTCTTTCTGTTCCGTTTGTTCAGTTCCGTTTGTTCCGTTTGTTCAGTTCCGTTTGTTCCGTTTGTTCCGTTTGTTCAGTTTGTTCCGTTTGTTCAGTTCCGTTTGTTCAGTTTGTTCCGTTTGTTCAGTTTGTTCAGTTTGTTCTTCTTCTGTCTTAAACCTAATTTTACGACTTTATTCTCATGAATTGCGACTTTATTCTCGTAATTTCCATTTTTTTTGTCTTAGTTTGGCCCTAAAACTCTGTCGTACAGGTTTGTGGACGTCACTCATGCTTTCATGTTGCTTTCTAGACACACAAGGTTTTCTCCTGGAAACTCTTCATATCGTTTGTTCTCTATCGTATCGAGACTATCTCTCCAGCTCTCCGTACATATGGAATATGTAACGGAGTGGAGAGATAGGCTACGTTCACACTGCAGTTCCCAAGTGACCCAAATCCGATTTTTTGCTCATATGTGACTCAGATCCGATTTGTTTATGACAGTGTGAACAGCACAAGTCACATGGAATCTGATCTTTTCAAATCAGATTCAGTTCGCTTCCATATGTGGTTCTAAATCGGATACAGGTCTGATGTTTTGCAATGCGACCTCAGTGTGAACAGCCAGGTCGGAATTAATGCGACTTTGACGTCACACGCAGAGTCCCGAGTCGCGGGGGAGACACGGGAGACGGCGGGGGTCCCTCCGGGGCGCCTCCGCCTCTCCTCCTCTCCTCCCCACCGCTCACCTCTTTATACGACCTCAGATCAGACGAGACAACCCGCTGAATTTAAACATATTACTAAATAAAGAAGCTAAGGATTCAAATCAGCGAAGCGGTCGTGGTCGCATAACCTGCCCGTTTTACAACGAGCTGGACCGTGTGTTAGTAAACCCAGCTGAACGCCGGAGAGCAGAGCTGACACTCCGGGGAGCGGAGCTAGAGCCCTGCTATAGCGGGACTGTTGTCTTCATCCCGCTCCCGCTGCATTTCTGACCATTACCGCCCGCACCTGCAACGTGTGTGTTCCACTCCCGCCCGCGCCCGCAGTGTTTTCATCCGCTCCCGCAAAACTCTGAGAATTCATGCCCGCATAATGGTAGAGATGCAAGAGAAACGTCCTTGACAAATCTATCTGATTTAATGTTAACATGATAATTGTGGAGCTTGATGGATAATTGGCAGTTCAGGCACCTGTTGGATGCAAACCCATCATTGTCATCATCCCACGCCTCTGCGCATGCGGGTCAGTTCAGGGCCGCGATGCGTTCACACTCGAGTCGGATATAGGACACATTTTAAAAGATAATGTGAACAGCCACACAAAAAAATCGGATATGGGAAAAAATCTGAATTGAGCATTAAGGACTGCAGTGTGAACGTAGCCTTAGTCTCTCACTCAGAGAACCAAGGTTACAAAGTAACCAAACGTTCAGTTTGTTCCGTTTGTTCAGTTTGTTCAGTTTGTTCAGTTTGTTCAGTTTGTTCAGTTTGTTCAGTTTATTCCGTTTGTTCAGTTTGTTCAGTTTGTTCAGTTTATTCAGTTTGTTCAGTTTGTTCAGTTTGTTCAGTTTATTCGGTTTGTTCAGTTTGTTCAGTTTGTTCGGTTTGTTCGGTTTATTCAGTTTGTTCAGTTTGTTCAGTTTGTTCAGTTTATTCGGTTTGTTCGGTTTGTTCGGTTTGTTCGGTTTATTCGGTTTGTTCAGTTTGTTCAGTTTGTTCAGTTTGTTCAGTTTGTTCAGTTTGTTCGGTTTGTTCAGTTTGTTCAGTTTGTTCAGTTTGTTCAGTTTATTCAGTTTGTTCCGTTTGTTCAGCTTGTTTACTTGTTTATTCACATCTGTATTTTGAATAGAAGGTTTCTTTGTATCTTGTTTTTATGGTGATATGTTTTGACTCTGTATTGTAGAATTGTAGATAGTAGAAATAATGGATTAGTGTGATCCTGGAACCTGCGTTGTGAATAATTATCATGTCTGTATTTATTTATTATATTTGAATACATATATATCTGGTTGGCAGCTCAAACCTCACATTTACCAAACAAACAAACCAAACATTTAACATTTTAAGAGCAGAGGTGTTTAGTAAGGAAGTACATGTACTTAGTTACACTACTTAAGTAGTTTTTTTTGAGGATTTGTGCTTTACTTGCGTTTTTTTTTTAATCAGGACTTTTACTTTTACTTCACTACATTTAAAAGTTAAAAAAATATACTTTTACTTTGTTACTTTGACATTTGCCACCTCGTTACTCGTTACAAATGAAAATAATCAAACAATTATATTTAGCAAGAAAGACGGTTTATTTTTGGTGTTTTATTCTAAACCACATTTCATTCACCTGAAGGGGAAATAAAAAATAAGGGAAGGATCATTTTTGGTTTTGTTGCTTCTTTTCATGCGTACTATAAAATACTTGTACTTTTACTTTTGATACTTGAGTATATTTTTTCACAAGATACTTTTGATACTTAAGTACATTTAATGTGAGATACTTTTGGACTTTTAAGTCATTTTCTTATGTGTGACTTTAACTTTTACCAAAGTCTTTTTCAGTTATGGTATTTCTACTTTTACTTAGTTACTTTTTTCAAGTACTTTATACTTTTTTTGTAACAAAACTTAATTGAAAATATACAAACTCTCAAAGAGGATAATGGAAAAATATCAATTTAAATGCAATATGAAAAGAAAGGAAAAAAAAGGGGATTCTTGTAAGGAATACAAAAAAACTAAAACAAGGCGCTCTAAGAATTAAAAGGTGCACATGAATAACAAAATATATTAAGCATTTAAATTCACATAACGGAGCATAGAAAAGAAGAGGAATTATTAATTACAATAACAAATAACGAGCAATGTCTAGACTTGTTTTACTTGCATTTTTGTTTTCTGCTCATGTGGAAAAAATTTTAAAATCGTTAATAAAACCCCAAAAGGGTTTACAATTTCTCCATTTGGCATAATGAATATGGTACTTACCCATTAACAAAATGATATTAATATCAGAAACAGAAAATTCCTAATCACCCAATAATATGGCTTAATTCAAAAGGTGGAACACACGGAAAAGTATTAGGGCCAGGCAGGAGAAAAAAGTGGAAATGTCGAGAAAAAAGTCAAAATGTTGAGATTTATGTTGAAGTACAATTTCGAGAAAAAAGTGGAAATGTCGAGAAAAAAGTCAAAATGTCGAGAAAAAAGTCAAAATGTCGAGAAAAAAGTCAAAATGTTGAGAAAAAAGTCAAAATGTTGAGATTAATGTTGAAGTACAATTTCGAGAAAAAAGTGGAAATGTCGAGAAAAAAGTCAAAATGTCGAGAAAAAAGTCAAAATGTTGAGATTAATGTTGAAGTTCAACTTCATTCTCGAAATTCCAACTTTATTCACGAAATTTCAACTTTATTCTCGAAATTCCAACATTAATCTCGACATTTTGACTTTTTTCTCAAAGTGTACAATAAAAAAAAATCTTCCCCTCTCAAAAATGTTTTCTCCTGCATGGCCCTGATTCTCTTCCGTAGGAACATTATTAATTTTAAGAGATGCAAGTACTTTTTTTTTTTAAACATCTGTTTATTGCACATTTTGATATTTTACAAGCAATGAACAACACAGAACATGAAGGCACAACAACAACAATAATAATAGCATTAATAATAATAGAAAAATATTTAAAAAGACTAGAATGTCAGAAGATACCAGTTCCACTACCTGTGCATACACACACTCCATATGTAAATCGGAAAAATATGAAAAGATAAATCAGTCATCAGTTCGACTCCAACCATCTGCTTCAATATCCTTTTTCTCAAGGAAATTACAAAAAACCTTCCAGATTTTCCAAACTATGTGGAGCTTGTTCTTTGAGGTGTAGCTTATCTTTTCTAAAGTAAAGTAAAAGGACATCCCTGTCAACCATTGTGAAGTGTTACAAGGTCTCTCTTTTTTCCATGAACAGGCTACACATCTTTTGGCTTCCAAAAAACAGATATTGAGTAAGTATTTATCATTTTTTGAGTACACAAAATCATCTGGGTAAATATTCAGTAAACATAACTTGGGTTTTATAGATATTTCTTTATTAATGATTTGACTAGCCAGGTCCAACACTTTCTTCAGAGTATCAGAGAGCATTCCCACATGCAGTGGACTAAAGATCCCTTTTGTTCTTTACATTTAATGCAAGTATCTGGGATATTTGGGTTAAAAAGATGTAGCTTACTTGGGGTGATATACTGTCTGCTTATCCATTTGTATTGCAATAATTTTGAGTTTGTATTCACCGATTGAGTTTGAGCTGTATAACAAGCTTTGGCACACTCTTCTTGTTCTGTTTAATGTCCAGTTTGTTTTGCTCCTGTGAAGCACAGCATTATTCTTTTACGTTGTTTTCACTGGTTGTTAGTCTGATGCTGCCATGGCAACCAACGGTCGCCAGTAGATGGCAGCATTGGACCGTTGGTTGGACCGTTATTCAGAAAGACGCTCTTAGCAACGGTAACGCGATCCAGGGAGAGAGCGTTTAACACCTCAGAGCCTCAAGATTGCCTTTAAAGCATCGTTGGTATGTTTTTAATTGCATTTGTGGATGATTTTAATGCTGAGAAATATTCGGGTTATTATTATATGGTTATAAATGTTACATAATCCACATTTCTCTGTTAAGGTAAATAATAACCTGACGTCACTCTGACGTTACTCTGACGGACTGTATGTAATTTAAGTCTACCTTATTGTTGGTCTGTGGAAGGTTCTGAATGTGGTCAGTTGTGTAATGCTTAACCCCAGTCTATATACTGCCTTGGAGGCCAAGAGGACGACCAATGGATAGGGGGGGAAGGGAAAAAAAATAACATAAAAAAAAATAACATAAAAAAAAACAAAGAAAAAAAAATAACAAAAAAAAGAAAAAAAGAAGAAAAAAAATAACATAAAAAATAAATAACATAAAAAAATAACATAATAAATAACATAAAAAATAAATAACATAAAAAAATAACATAATAAATAACATAAAAAAAGAAGAAGAAGAAGAAAAAAAAAACAACATAAAAAATAAATAACATAAAAAAAAACAAAGAAAAAAAAATAAAAAAAAAGAAAAAAAGAAGAAAAAAAATAACATAAAAAATAAATAACATAAAAAAAATAACATAAAAAATAAATAACATAAAGAAATAACATAATAAATAACATAAAAAATAAATAACATACAAAAATAACATAATAAATAACATAAAAAAAGAAGAAGAAGAAGAAAAAACAACATAAAAAATAAATAACATAAAAAAAAAAAAATATATAACATAAAAAAATAAATAACATAAAAAAATAACATAAAAAAAAAAAAAAAAAAAAAGTCTACCTTATTGTATATTTGTTCGAAATAGACTGTATTCTATTCTGTTTTCCTAGTTTATCCTACTTCATCGTATCAATCATAAAAGTTCAAAGGAATCAGAACTTGTCTCCGTGGTTTTGCTTTGAAGAGGAGTTATCTGACTGTTGACCCTGGCAAGGCGTTGGGGGAGAACAGTACACCTCTTCTGTCAAATGTTCTTGTAAATCTGATCTCCATGATTGTAATATGTTTTGTGATGACTCTCTGGATGTACTCATAAAAAATTGTAGAGTAGATCCAAGTACTTTATAATTAAGAAGGCTAAAGGAGTTTGTGTTCTCCGCCCGCGCGGTGACGCTGGAGTGATCCATCACTTCTAGACACGATCTCTGTCAGACTGAAACATCTCCAGCTGGGTTTGGTTTGGTCCGCAGGTTTTTCTGCTGCAGCTCCATCTCCGTCAGAGACGATCTCTGTCAGACTGGAACCTCCAGCTGGGTTCGGTTTGGTTCGATCCGCAGGTTTTCTGCTCCAACACTTTCACCAAAACCAACGTGTGTCGGGTTTTACCTGAAGGATTATCCTCCGTAATTCCGCCCTGGAGCCCGGTTCTGCTGAAACACCCCCGTTTCTGTCACAGCCAGACAGCTGCTCGTCTCTGTTTCTGTCTGGGAGCTGAGAGACAGAGATGTCTGTGGCGGGGTTGAAGAAGCAGTTCCATAAAGCCACTCAGGTAAGAAGAAACCTGCATTTACAGCCTTCAAATGTACTGTTTTTATCTAACGTGGACGTTTCATTGTTCAAGAAGACATTTCGTTGTTTTTTAATGAAGATTAAACATTTTTTTAATATGTTTTCTTAGAACATTTTCTATATTCACGTATATATTATATATATATTATATATATTGATGTGTTCTCGCGATATTTGGCATCAGAACCGGGTAAACCCACTGAAACACGCGCAGCGGTTTGGATGAATGTTATGTAACTGTAGGAGCCGAACCCTCGCAGCTGATTGGCTGTTGCTACAGCAACAGGGAATTCCCTCCGTCCTCCTACACATCCATCCCTCCATCCTCCCTCCATCCTCCCTCCATCATCCCTCTATCATCCCTCCATCCTCCCTCCATCCTCCCTCCATCATCCCTCCATCCTCCCTCCATCATCACTCCATCATCCAACCATCATCCCTCCATCATCCAACCATCATCCCTCCATCATCCCTCCATCCTCCCTCCATCATCCCTCCATCATCCCTCCATCATCCAACCATCATCCCTCCATCATCCAACCATCATCCCTCCATCATCCCTCCATCATCCCTCTATCATCCCTCCATCATCCCTCCATCATCCCTCCATCATCCCTCCATCATCCCTCCATCATCCCTCCATCATCCCTCCATCATCCCTTCATCATCCCTCCATCATCCCTCCATCATCCCTCCATCATCCCTCCATCCTTCCTCCATCATCCCTCCATCCTCCCTCCATCCTCCCTCCATCATCCCTCTATCATCCCTCCATCATCCCTCCATCATCCCTCCATCATCCCTCCATCCTTCCTCCATCATCCCTCCATCATCCCTCCATCATCCCTCCCTCATCCATCATCCCTCCATCATCCCTCCATCATCCCTCCCTCATCCATCATCCCTCCATCCTCCCTCCATCATCCCTCCATCATCCCTCCATCATCCCTCCCTCATCCCTCCATCATCCCTCCCTCATCCCTCCATCATCCCTCCATCATCCCTCTATCATCCCTCCATCATCCCTCCATCATCCCTCTATCATCCCTCCATCATCCCTCCATCATCCCTCCATCATCCCTCCATCCTCCCTCTATCATCCCTCCATCCTCCATCATCCCTCCATCATCCCTCCATCCTTCCTCCATCATCCCTCCATCATCCCTCCATCATCCCTCCCTCATCCATCATCCCTCCATCATCCCTCCATCATCCCTCCCTCATCCCTCCATCATCCCTCCCTCATCCCTCCATCATCCCTCCATCCTCCCTCTATCATCCCTCCATCATCCCTCCATCATCCCTCCATCATCCCTCCATCCTCCCTCCATCATCCCTCCATCCTCCCTCCATCATCCCTCCATCATCCCTCCATCATCCCTCCATCATCCCTCCATCATCCCTCCATCCTCCCTCCATCATCCCTCCATCATCCCTCCATCCCTCCATCATCCCTCCATCATCCCTCCATCATCCCTCCATCCTCCCTCCATCATCCCTCCATCCCTCCATCATCCCTCCATCCTCCCTCCATCATCCCTCCATCATCCCTCCTTCATCCCTCCTCCATCCCTCCATCCTCCATCCATCATCCATCATCCCTCCATCATCCCTCTATCATCCCTCCATCATCCCTCCTTCATCCCTCCTCCATCCCTCCATCATCCCTCCATCATCCATCATCCCTCCATCATCCCTCCATCATCCCTCCATCATCCCTCCATCATCCCTCCATCATCCCTCCATCATCCCTCCATCATCCCTCCATCATCCCTCCATCATCCCTCCATCATCCCTCCATCATCCCTCCTCCCTCCATCATCCCTCCATCCTCCCTCCATCATCCCTCCATCATCCCTCCATCATCCCTCCATCATCCCTCCATCATCCCTCCATCATCCCTCCATCATCCCTCCATCCTTCCTCCATCATCCCTCCATCATCCCTCCATCCTTCCTCCATCATCCATCCATCCTCCCTCCATCATCCCTCCATCCTCCCTCCATCATCCCTCCATCATCCCTCCATCATCCCTCCATCATCCCTCCATCATCCCTCCATCATCCCTCCATCATCCCTCCATCATCCCTCCATCATCCAACCATCATCCCTCCATCCTCCCTCCATCCTCCCTCCATCATCCCTCCATCATCCCTCTATCCTCCCTCTATCATCCCTCCATCATCCAACCATCATCCCTCCATCCTCCCTCCATCCTCCCTCCATCATCCCTCCATCATCCCTCTATCCTCCCTCTATCATCCCTCCATCATCCCTCCATCCTCCCTCCATCATCCCTCCATCATCCCTCTATCCTCCCTCCATCATCCCTCCATCATCCCTCTATCCTCCCTCTATCATCCCTCCATCATCCAACCATCATCCCTCCATCCTCCCTCCATCCTCCCTCCATCATCCCTCCATCATCCCTCTATCCTCCCTCTATCATCCCTCCATCATTCCTCCATCATCCCTCCATCATCCCTCCATCATCCCTCCATCATCCCTCCATCATCCCTCCATCCTCCCTCCATCCTCCCTCCATCATCCCTCCATCACCCCTCCATCATCCCTCCATCATCCCTCCATCCTCCCTCCATCATCCCTCCATCATCCCTCCATCATCCCTCCATCCCTCCATCCATCATCCAACCATCATCCCTCCATCATCCCTCCATCATCCCTCCATCATCCCTCCATCATCCCTCCATCATCCCTCCATCATCCCTCCATCATCCCTCCATCCTTCCTCCATCATCCCTCCATCCTCCAACCATCATCCCTCCATCATCCCTCTATCATCCCTCCATCATCCCTCCATCATCCCTCCCTCCATCATCCCTCCATCATCCAACCATCATCCCTCCATCATCCCTCCATCATCCCTCCATCATCCCTCCATCATCCCTCCATCATCCCAATATCATCCCTCCATCATCCCTCCATCATCCCTCCATCATCCCTCCATCATCCCAATATCATCCCTCCATCATCCCTCCATCATCCCTCCATCATCCCAATATCATCCCTCCATCATCCCTCCATCATCCCTCTATCATCCCTCCATCATCCCTCCATCATCCCTCCATCCTCCCTCCATCATCCCTCCATCATCCATCCATCATCCCTCCATCATCCCTCCATCATCCCTCCATCATCCAACCATCATCCCTCCATCATCCCTCCATCATCCCTCCATCATCCCTCCATCATCCCTCCATCATCCCAATATCATCCCTCCATCATCCCTCCATCATCCCTCTATCATCCCTCCATCATCCCTCCATCATCCCTCCCTCCATCATCCCTCCATCATCCAACCATCATCCCTCCATCATCCCTCCATCATCCCTCCATCATCCCTCCATCATCCCTCCATCATCCCAATATCATCCCTCCCTCCATCATCCCTCCATCATCCCTCCATCATCCCTCCATCATCCCTCCATCATCCCTCCCTCCATCATCCCTCCATCATCCATCCATCATCCCTCCATCATCCCTCCATCATCCCTCCATCATCCAACCATCATCCCTCCATCATCCCTCCATCATCCCTCCATCATCCCAATATCATCCCTCCATCATCCCTCCATCATCCCTCTATCATCCCTCCATCATCCCTCCATCATCCCTCCCTCCATCATCCCTCCATCATCCAACCATCATCCCTCCATCATCCAACCATCATCCCTCCATCATCCCTCCATCATCCCTCCATCCTCCATCATCCCTCCATCCTCCCTCCATCCTCCCTCCATCCTCCCTCCATCATCCCTCCATCATCCCTCCATCATCCCTCCATCATCCCTCCATCCTCCCTCCATCCTCCCTCCATCCCTCCATCCCTCCATCATCCCTCCATCCTCCCTCCATCCCTCCATCCCTCCATCCCTCCATCATCCCTCCATCCTCCCTCCATCATCCCTCCATCATCCCTCCATCATCCCTCCATCCTCCCTCCATCATCCCTCCATCCTCCCTCCATCCCTCCATCCCTCCATCCCTCCATCCTCCCTCCATCATCCCTCTATCATCCCTCCATCATCCCTCCATCATCCCTCCATCATTCCACCATCATCCCTCCATCATCCCTCCATCCTCCCTCCATCCTCCCTCCATCATCCCTCCATCATCCCTCCATCATCCCTCCATCATCCCTCCATCATCCCTCCATCATTCCACCATCATCCCTCCATCATCCCTCCATCATCCCTCCATCATCCCTCCATCATCCAACCATCATCCCTCCATCATCCCTCCATCATCCCTCTATCATCCCTCCATCCTCCCTCCATCATCCCTCCATCCTCCCTCCATCCCTCCATCCCTCCATCATCCCTCCATCCTCCCTCCATCCCTCCATCCCTCCATCCTCCCTCCATCATCCCTCCATCCTCCATCATCCCTCTATCATCCCTCCATCATCCCTCCATCATCCCTCCATCATCCCTCCATCCTCCCTCCATCATCCTCCCTCCATCATCCCTCCATCATCCCTCCATCCTCCCTCCATCATCCCTCCATCCTCCCTCCATCATCCCTCCATCCTCCCTCCATCCTCCCTCCATCCTCCCTCCATCATCCCTCCATCATCCCTCCATCATCCCTCCATCATCTCTCCATCATCATCCCTCCATCATTCCTCCATCCTCCCTCCATCCTCCCTCCATCCTCCCTCCATCCTCTCTCCATCATCCCTCCATCATCCCTCCATCATCCCTCCATCATCCCTCCATCATCCCTCCATCATCCCTCCATCCTCCCTCCATCATCCCTCCATCATCCCTCCATCATCCCTCCATCATCCCTCCATCATCCCTCCATCATCCCTCCATCCTCCCTCCATCCTCCCTCCATCCTCCCTCCATCATCCCTCCATCATCCCTCCATCCTCCCTCCATCATCCCTCCATCATCCCTCCATCATCCCTCCATCATCCCTCCATCATCCCTCCATCATCCCTCCATCATCCCTCCATCTTCTCACTGGTTCCTTGTTGTGTTACCCTGTCCTTTTATCATTTATCTTTCAAACGTGTTATTTTTTCCCTTTTCTGATAATTCTAAACCAGTGGTCGGCAACCCAACATGTTTTAGATCCATATTGGACCAAAAACACAAAAAACTAATATGTCTGGAGCCGCAAAAAATGAAAAGTCTTGTATCAGCCTTAGAATGAAGGCAACACATGCTGCATGTTTCTATATTAGTTATAACTGGGGGAAGGTTTATTTTTCATTATGCACTTTGAGAAAAAAGTTGAAATGTCGAGAAAAAAAAGTCGAAATGTCCAGATTAAAAAAGGAAAGGAAAAAGGAACAAAAAAAGAGGAAAAAAAGAAGAAAATGAAAAAAAAAATAAGAAAAAGGAAAAAAAAGAAAAAAAAGGGAAAAAAAGGAAAAAAAAGGTCAAACATTTTTGAAAAAGCTCCAGGAGCCACTAGGGCGGCGCTAAAGAGCTGCATGTGGCTCTAGAGCCCGGGTTGCCGAACCTTGGTCTAAACCCTCTTTCTTCCATTTTTTTTTTCTGTTCACCATCCATCATTCTTTTCCTCCACTATGCTTCCACTACTTCCCTCAGTCTCTCCATCCCTCCGTCATACATCCAAGATATTTTCAAGATGTTGTTCCATCGTTTCATCTGTCCAGTTTCCTTCAGTCCTCTGTTTCCTCCAGGCCAGGGGTCTTCCAGCATAACATAACACAACAATACATAACATCACACAACACTACATAACATAACATAACACTACATAACATAACACAACAATACATAACATAACACTACATAACATAACACAACAATACATAACATAACATAACACTACATAACATAACATAACACTACATAACATAACATAACACTACATAACATAACACAACAATACATAACATAACACAACAATACATAACATAACACTACATAACATAACACAACAATACATAACATAACATAACACTACATAACATAACATAACACTACATAACATAACATAACACTACATAACATAACACAACAATACATAACATAACACTACATAACATAACATAACAATACATAACATAACATAACACTACATAACATAACATAACACTACATAACATAACATAACACTACATAACATAACACAACAATACATAACATAACATAACACTACATAACATAACATAACACTACATAACATAACATAACACTACATAACATAACACAACAATACATAACATAACACTACATAACATAACACAACAATACATAACATAACATAACACTACATAACATAACATAACACTACATAACATAACATAACACTACATAACATAACACAACAATACATAACATAACATAACACTACATAACATAACATAACACTACATAACATAACATAACACTACATAACATAACATAACACTACATAACATAACACAACAATACATAACATAACATAACACTACATAACATAACACAACACTACATAACATAACATAACACTACATAACATAACACAACAATACATAACATAACACTACATAACATAACACAACAATACATAACATAACATAACACTACATAACATAACATAACACTACATAACATAACATAACACTACATAACATAACACAACAATACATAACATAACATAACACTACATAACATAACATAACACTACATAACATAACATAACACTACATAACATAACACAACAATACATAACATAACATAACACTACATAACATAACATAACACTACATAACATAACATAACACTACATAACATAACATAACACTACATAACATAACATAACACTACATAACATAACACAACAATACATAACATAACACAACAATACATAACATAACACTACATAACATAACACAACAATACATAACATAACATAACACTACATAACATAACATAACACTACATAACATAACATAACACTACATAACATAACACAACAATACATAACATAACACTACATAACATAACATAACAATACATAACATAACATAACACTACATAACATAACATAACACTACATAACATAACATAACACTACATAACATAACACAACAATACATAACATAACATAACACTACATAACATAACATAACACTACATAACATAACATAACACTACATAACATAACACAACAATACATAACATAACACTACATAACATAACACAACAATACATAACATAACATAACACTACATAACATAACATAACACTACATAACATAACATAACACTACATAACATAACACAACAATACATAACATAACATAACACTACATAACATAACATAACACTACATAACATAACATAACACTACATAACATAACATAACACTACATAACATAACACAACAATACATAACATAACATAACACTACATAACATAACACAACACTACATAACATAACATAACACTACATAACATAACACAACAATACATAACATAACACTACATAACATAACACAACAATACATAACATAACATAACACTACATAACATAACATAACACTACATAACATAACATAACACTACATAACATAACACAACAATACATAACATAACATAACACTACATAACATAACATAACACTACATAACATAACATAACACTACATAACATAACACAACAATACATAACATAACATAACACTACATAACATAACATAACACTACATAACATAACATAACACTACATAACATAACATAACACTACATAACATAACATAACACTACATAACATAACACAACAATACATAACATAACATAACACTACATAACATAACACAACACTACATAACATAACATAACACTACATAACATAACACAACAATACATAACATAACACTACATAACATAACACAACAATACATAACATAACATAACACTACATAACATAACATAACACTACATAACATAACATAACACTACATAACATAACACAACAATACATAACATAACACAACAATACATAACATAACATAACACTACATAACATAACATAACACTACATAACATAACACAACAATACATAACATAACATAACACTACATAACATAACACAACAATACATAACATAACATAACACAACAATATCTGCCAGTGGAACAAGATTTTATTGCTTGTAATGAAAAGATAAATCTTGTCCCACTGGCAGATTTTTCTACTTATTTCAAGTGAAAATTTAGTTGAAACAGGTGAAAATTGTCAAGTAAGTTATTTTTCTGGTGTTATTTTTCTGGTGTTATTTTTCTGGTGATGACTGTAAATGTTGAAATAGCAGTAAAACCACATTCATTGATGAAATGACATAAGGGATGGAAAGGAGGGATGGCAGTTTTACAGTTTTGATTTGGACCGTTTTTATTTCAGGGGGGATGATTTGGACCGTTTTTATTTCAGGGGGGGATGATTTGGACTTTTTTTATTTCAGGGGGGATGATTTGGATCGTTTTTATTTCAGGGGGGATGATTTGGACCGTTTTTATTTCAGGGGGGGATGATTTGGACTTTTTTTATTTCAGGGGGGGGGTGATTTTGACCGTTTTTATTTCAGGGGGGATGATTTGGACCGTTTTTATTTCAGGGGGGGATGCCATCCCCCCTTATCCCCCCTCAACTCCAATACCTGAGCAGGAGCAATAATATTGTGATCGTATTCTACTGCAGTCACGGCTCTGAGAGGCTTCAGCTGAGTTCAGGGACACTTCAGACACGGGTTTATCCACAAACACAACTCTAACTGACAGTCTGCTCATTAATTCATCACATGGCCCGGCAGGAGCCTGATATCTGCAGATATCTCATGACCCAATACAAGCCGAGCTCGGATCAGCGTGCAGAGTCGGTTTTCAGCCACGCATGGTCCAGTTTCCTGGTGTAATGTGGTCCAGTTTCCTGGTGTATTATGGTCCAGTTTCCTGGTGTAATGTGGTCCAGTTTCCTGGTGTATTATAGTCCAGTTTCCTAGTGTAATGTGGTCCAGTTTCCTGGTGTAATATGATCCAGTTTCCTGGTGTAATGTGGTCCAGTTTCTTGGTGTAATATGGTCCAGTTTCCTGGTGTAATGTGGCCCAGTTTCCTGGTGTAATATGGTCCAGTTTCCTGGTGTAATATGGTCCAGTTTCCTGGTGTAATGTGGTCCAGTTTCCTGGTGTAATGTGGTCCAGTTTCCTGGTGTAATGTGGTCCAGTTTCCTGGTGTAATATGGTCCAGTTTCCTGGTGTAATGTGGCCCAGTTTCCTGGTGTAATGTGGTCCAGTTTCCTGGTGTAATGTGGTCCAGTTTCCTGGTGTAATATGGTCCCGTTTCCTGGTGTAATGTGGTCCAGTTTCCTGGTGTGATATGGTCCAGTTTCCTGGTGTAATATGGTCCAGTTTCCTGGTGTAATGTGGTCCAGTTTCCTGGTGTAATATGGTCCAGTTTCCTGGTGTAATATGGTCCAGTTTCCTGGTGTAATGTGGTCCAGTTTCCTGGTGTAATATGGTCCAGTTTCCTGGTGTAATGTGGTCCAGTTTCCTGGTGTAATATGGTCCAGTTTCCTGGTGTAATATGGTCCAGTTTCCTGGTGTAATATGGTCCAGTTTCCTGGTGTAATATGGTCCAGTTTCCTGGTGTAATATGGTCCAGTTTCCTGGTGTAATGTGGTCCAGTTTCCTGGTCCAGTTTCCTGGTGTAATATGGTCCAGTTTCCTGGTGTAATATGGTCCAGTTTCCTGGTGTAATATGGTCCAGTTTCCTGGTGTAATATGGTCCAGTTTCCTGGTGTAATGTGGTCCAGTTTCCTGGTGTAATATGGTCCAGTTTCCTGGTGTAATATGGTCCAGTTTCCTGGTGTAATATGGTCCAGTTTCCTGGTGTAATATAGTCCAGTTTCCTGGTGTAACATGGTCCAGTTTCCTGGTGTAATGTGGTCCAGTTTCCTGGTGTAATGTGGTCCAGTTTCCTGGTGTAATGTGGTCCAGTTTCCTGGTGTAATGTGGTCCAGTTTCCTGGTGTAATGTGGTCCAGTTTCCTGGTGTAATGTGGTCCAGTTTCCTGGTGTAATATGGTCCAGTTTCCTGGTGTAATATGGTCCAGTTTCCTGGTGTAATATGGTCCAGTTTCCTGGTGTAATGTGGTCCAGTTTCCTGGTCCAGTTTCCTGGTGTAATATGGTCCAGTTTCCTGGTGTAATATGGTCCAGTTTCCTGGTCCAGTTTCCTGGTGTAATATGGTCCAGTTTCCTGGTGTAATATGGTCCAGTTTCCTGGTGTAATGTGGTCCAGTTTCCTGGTGTAATATGGTCCAGTTTCCTGGTGTAATATGGTCCAGTTTCCTGGTGTAATATGGTCCAGTTTCCTGGTGTAATGTGGTCCAGTTTCCTGGTGTAATATGGTCCAGTTTCCTGGTGTAATATGGTCCAGTTTCCTGGTGTAATATGGTCCAGTTTCCTGGTGTAATATGGTCCAGTTTCCTGGTGTAATGTGGTCCAGTTTCCTGGTGTAATATGGTCCAGTTTCCTGGTGTAATATGGTCCAGTTTCCTGGTGTAATATGGTCCAGTTTCCTGGTGTAATATGGTCCAGTTTCCTGGTGTAATATGGTCCAGTTTCCTGGTGTAATATGGTCCAGTTTCCTGGTGTAATATGGTCCAGTTTCCAGGTGTAAACTGGTGTAAACTGAGTTTGGATTTGAACCTTCATAACCAAACATGGAGCTGGGCATTTTGGCTGAACAAATCAATGTTATTTTCTGTCCGGGGGGAAATGATTCAATTTATTTTGGATTGATCAGACGCAGTTTTGTGAACCACAGCTAGTCAGAGCTGCTGGGATGGACTCGGACATTGAGGGGATTGAGCTTTTTTTTATATTTTTCTTAACCCTCGTACTGTCTTTGGGTCAAAATGACCTAATTCTCCTGTTCCTTCTTTCCTCCTGCTCTCTCCTTCCTTCCTTCCTTCCTTCCTTCCTTCCTTATTTTCTCCCTTCCTTCCTTCCTTCCTTCCTTCCTTCCTTCCTTCCTTCCTTCCTTCCTTCCTTCCTTCCTTCCTTCCTTCCTTCCTTCCTTCCTTCCTTCCTTTGTTCCTTCCCTCCTTCCTTCCTTCCTTCCTTCCTTCCTTCCTTCCTTCCTTCCTTCCTTCCTTCCTTTGTTCCTTCCCTCCTTCCTTCCTTCCTTCCTTCCTTCCTTTGTTCCTTCCTTCCTTCCTTCCTTCCTTCCTTCCATCAGTCCTCCCTTCCATCAGTCCTCCCTTTCTTCCTTCCTTCCTTTCTTCTTTTTTCCCTTCCTTCCTTCCTTCCTTCCTTCCTTCCTTCCTTCCTTCCTTCCTTCCTTCCTTCCTTCCTTCCTTCCTTCCTTCCTTCCTTCCTTCCTTCCTTCCTTTGTTCCTTCCTTCCTTCCTCCCTTCCATCAGTCCTCCCTTTCTTCCTTCCTTCCTTTCTTCTTTTTTCCCTTCCTTCCTTCCTTCCTTTGTTCCTTCCCTCCTTCCTTCCTTCTTTCCTTCCTTCCTTCCTTCCTTCCTTCCTTTGTTCCTTCCTTCCTTCCTTCCTTCCTTCCTTCCTTCCTTCCTTCCTTCCTTCCATCAGTCCTCCCTTTCTTCCTTCCTTCCTTTCTTCTTTTTTCCCTTCCTTCCTTCCTTCCTTCCTTCCTTCCTTCCTTCCTTCCTTCCTTCCTTCCTTCCTTCCTTCCTTTGTTCCTTCCCTCCTTCCTTCCTTCCTTCCTTCCTTTGTTCCTTCCTTCCTTCCTTCCTTCCATCAGTCCTCCCTTTCTTCCTTTCTTCCTTCCTTCTTTTTTCCCTTCCTTCCTTCCTTCCTTCCTTCCTTCCTTCCTTCCTTCCTTCCTTCCTTCCTTCCTTCCTTCCTTCCTTCCTTCCTTCCTTCCTTCCTTCCTTCCTTCCTTCCTTCCTTTGTTCCTTCCTTCCTTCCTTCCATCAGTCCTCCCTTTCTTCCTTTCTTCCTTCCTTCTTTTTTCCCTTCCTTCCTTCCTTCCTTCCTTCCTTCCTTCCTTCCTTCCTTCCTTCCTTCCTTCCGTCCTTCCTTCCTTCCTTCCTTCCTTCCTTCCTTCCTGCCTCCCTCCCTTCCTCGGTAAATTTGGTGGAACCTCCAAACCTGGGGAGACTGACAACTTAAATGGTTTTTCTGAATAATCTTATGGACTTGTAGTTCTCCAGACCACTTTTTTGGGGTCTTGGTCTCGTCTCGGGTCTTTCGGTCTCTCCAGGTCTCGGACTCGGATAACTGAGATGCCGTTGCACAAACCAAGGAGACAGAATCTGGTGATCAGTTCTTCCTCTCCTAATTTACACTTTTGTAAACCTTTTGTATTTTGCATCTGATTTAATGTTTTGGTTCATCTGCATGTGTCTGTATTTAATTACAGTTTATAACGGCCTTGTTTGAATAAATATATGAATAATATTTGCATATCGTTCTGATTGATTAAGCATCAGGTCCATTTCAGTGATGCTGATATATGGTGTAATCTGATTACTATAATGGTAAATAATGTTCAGTGAACGCTCAGTGAGTATGGAGTCCGGGGCCCTCTATTAAGGGCTGTCCGGTGTCTGTCTGATCGGAGCAGGAGTTTGGTTCTCAGCAATGGTATAACATTATACTTGAAAAACTATATAAGAGTAGATATGCTATATATACTGGTTCGTATATTTACCTCCAATTATATACATAAAAATTACCCAAGTCTATATATCAACATATCTACATATAACTATAAATCAATATATTAATAGAGATATAGATATAAATAAATACTGTACGTATAATACAACTCCAGGGCTCCAGACTGCGACCAAATGCTCGCATTTTGCGACCAAAATTTGAGTATGTGCGACTGAATTTCATGTCCACTCGCACACGTGCGACCAGTAAATTTGCCAGTGTTTTTTTTTTTTTCTTTTACACGTTAAACGTGGAAGGAGTGCGTTAATTGCATATTGCAGGCCAATGAGTGTGAAAGGGAATGAATCTTTTCATTTATTTTTATTTTTCGTTTAATTTCACCAGCTGGTATTACGCCCGGACCACATTTAATGCGACACAACGCTCTGCCGCTGCGCACATAAAGTTAGAAGAAAGAGACGGCGGGTATGTTTGGTTTTAGTAACATCATGCTCAGGCCATGAGTCTGCAATGGCCCAGACGGGAGACACATGTAGCTCTGTGCTTAACTTTTATTTTTAATCCACTCTATATTCTTCTGGTTGTTCTCCGATATGTTCCCCGCCTGAATTATGGTTCCGCCTTAAATCGACGCAGAGCCACGCCGTAGCCTACGGCGGCGGCTCTGCGTTGTTGTAACGCGGAACCATAAATCAGCCTTCACCCGGTACATACATAGGTTTCTCTAAACATCTGCTCCCGCTACAGTTTTAACTAAAAGAAAATGTGCTCCAATACAGCAGGTCTCATCATTTTATTTTGAACACTGCCAAAACTCTAACTTAAAACGTAACTAGAACTTAAAATTTGCTTGACACAAATGAAAGTTAAATTTTAACACGTGGGAAAAACACCTAACCTTTTAAGTGATGTGTGTTATCAGGTGTAATGGCATTTTTAGGTTAGACATAAGAATATTTCTTGGTAAGATCCTTAGTTATTTGAGTGAATCAGTGAATTTGGTCGACTGGTGTAAGTTCAGGGTTTTAGTAAAGACACAAGTAGGGAAATGTTATTGGCCAGTACCCCCAATATTTGTACATTTGTTAAGTACTGTGTTTAACAGTTAAATTCATGGCTGAAAGGTTACTAAGCACTTTGTTACCAAGCACTTTTTTATCCTGTGAATGTATGTTTTTTTTATATATAATGACAGCAATGGTGCTGTCAGTTTACTTTATGTTGTGGCATCTTTAAAAATGCACAATAAAATGTAACACTGCATTTGAAACAGCACATTGTGGTAATTCATTAATCTATTATGAAATACGTATTACTAATACACTGAAATGTAGTAGAAATGTAAACATTTGGTTAGCGTGTCGATAAACGATGTGCGCTCCTAAAATTTCTGATTGTGCCCCTAAAAATTTTCAGTTAGGGGCTACTGTGCTCCTAGTGAAAAAAGTTAGTCTGGAGCCCTGAACTCAATATATCCATATCCATACCTACATATAACATAACTATATCCATAATATACGTTTATATTTATCTACATAGTTGATCAGTTGATGCTGTTGTAATGAGGATATTGTTGCCTTGGAAACATCCTAATCATCTGACCGTGTTTCTTCACCCTAACCCCCTCAGTGTTATTAAAGACCAAAGAATGAGGTAAAAAATATGTCCGTGTCACCGTTCCTGACCAAACACACGCCTCTCCGTTGGAGGGAAAGTGTTGTCGTGGTAACCGCGCACATGCAAAAGGAGAGCAGACGGGATGCCAGCACACACACACACACACACACACACACACACACACACACACACACACACACACACACACACACACACACACACACACACACACACACACACACACACACACACACACACACACACACACACACACACACACACACACACACAGACCAGGCTGTCCTCTGATTGGCTAAGCTGAATAATTGATGAGCCTCCAAGGCTCTGCACGTGGCGGCGAAGCCAAGGTCCAGAAACCCCAGCGAGTCCATGTTTGTTTGTTTTATTTAGGATCCGCATTAGCATTAGCTATTCTTCCTGGGGTCCGACAAACACACAACACACACATTAACACTTAATGCATACCAGACATACATTATACATGACAAACAAATCAATAATAGACACAGAATTCTGGACCCCTTTTCACCTTTATTGTGATAGGGTTTAAACTTTACACTACCTGTAATTCTATTCAAACTTCATTCCGTTCCTTCTAAATGTGAAATCATCATTCATTAAATTTGAAAAGATATTTTTTCAAATGAAACTTAAACCAATCTTTGCTACTTAAATGAGAAACATGAACTGGTATAGAGTTCCAGCCAACCATGGCTCTGTAGAAAACAGTTCTCTGTATTAAACCTGTTCTCACCCTTGGTATGAACCTTCTTTCTGATATGATTCTTGTACTGTAACCATGGTGATAAAATGATGATAGAATCTGTCATACAGTTGTTTTGGAGATCGTGTCACCAGTATATTCCTCAGAAAATTTAACAAAGTATAAGTAGATCTTTGTCTTCTAGATAACCAGCCTAGATTCTTATACATGCTGGACACATTAGATCTATAAGTACACAATAGAGCATGACGTGCAGCTTTATTTTGTGGCACTTGTAATTTTTTCACATTTTTAAATGAAGTATTTGACCAAACTACAAAACAATAATCCAGTTGTGACGTAACTGACGTTTGCAGAGACGTAACTGACGTTAGCAGAGACGTAACTGACGCTTGCAGAGACGTAACTGACGTTAGCAGAGACGTAACTGACGTTAGCAGAGACGTAACTGACGCTTGCAGAGACGTAACTGACGTTAGCAGAGACGTAACTGACGCTTGCAGAGACGTAACTGACGTTTACAGTGACGTAACTGATGTTAGCAGAGACGTGTCCGTCGTTAGCAGAGACGTAACTGACGTTTGCAGAGACGTAACTGATGTTAGCAGAGACGTATCCGTCGTTAGCAGAGACGTAACTGACGTTTACAGAGACGTAACTGACGTTAGCAGAGACGTAACTGACGTTAGCAGAGACGTAACTGACGTTAGCAGAGACGTAACTGACGTTTGCAGAGACGTAACTGACGTTAGCAGAGACGTAACTGACGTTAGCAGAGACGTAACTGACGTTAGCAGAGACGTAACTGACGTTTGCAGAGACGTAACTGACGTTAGCAGAGACGTAACTGACGTTAGCAGAGACGTAACTGACGTTAGCAGAGACGTAACTGACGTTTGCAGAGACGTAACTGACGTTAGCAGAGACGTAACTGACGTTAGCAGACACGTAACTGACGTTAGCAGAGACGTAACTGACGTTTGCAGAGACATAACTGACGTTTGCAGAGACGTAACTGACGTTTGCAGCGACGTAACTGACGTTTGCAGAGACGTAACTGACGTTAGCAGAGACGTAACTGACGTTTGCAGAGACGTAACTGACGTTAGCAGAGACGTAACTGACGTTAGCAGACACGTAACTGACGTTAGCAGAGACGTAACTGACGTTAGCAGAGACGTAACTGACGTTTGCAGAGACGTAACTGACGTTAGCAGAGACGTAACTGACGTTAGCAGAGACGTAACTGACGTTTGCAGAGACGTAACTGACGTTAGCAGAGACGTAACTGACGTTAGCAGACGTAACTGACGTTAGCATACGTAACTGACGTTAGCAGAGACGTAACTGACGTTTACAGAGACGTAAATGACGTTAGCAGACGTAACTGACATTTACAGAGACGTAAATGACGTTAGCAGAGACGTAACTGACGTTTGCAGAGACGTAACTGATGTTAGCAGAGACGTAACTGACGTTAGCAGAGACGTAACTGACGTTAGCAGAGACGTAACTGACGTTTGCAGAGACGTAACTGACGTTAGCAGAGACGTAACTGACGTTAGCAGAGACGTAACTGATGTTAGCAGAGACGTATCCGTCGTTAGCAGAGACGTAACTGAGGTTTACAGAGACGTAACTGACGTTAGCAGAGACGTAACTGACGTTAGCAGAGACGTAACTGACGTTAGCAGAGACGTAACTGACGTTAGCAGAGACGTAACTGACGTTAGCAGAGACGTAACTGACGTTAGCAGAGACGTAACTGACGTTAGCAGACGTAACTGACGTTAGCAGAGACGTAACTGACGTTTACAGAGACGTAAATGATGTTAGCAGACGTAACTGACGTTAGCAGACGTAACTGACATTTACAGAGACGTAAATGACGTTAGCAGAGACGTAACTGACGTTTGCAGAGACGTAACTGATGTTAGCAGACGTAACTGACGTTAGCAGAGACGTAACTGACGTTATCAGAGACGTAACTGACGTTAGCAGAGACGTAACTGACGTTTGCAGAGACATAACTGACGTTAGCAGAGACGTAACTGACGTTAGCAGACGTAACTGACGTTAGCAGAGACGTAACTGACGTTTACAGAGACGTAAATGACGTTAGCAGACGTAACTGACGTTAGCAGACGTAACTGACATTTACAGAGACGTAAATGACGTTAGCAGAGACGTAACTGACGTTTGCAGAGACGTAACTGATGTTAGCAGACGTAACTGACGTTAGCAGAGACGTAACTGACGTTATCAGAGACGTAACTGACGTTAGCAGAGACGTAACTGACGTTAGCAGACGTAACTGACGTTAGCAGAGACGTAACTGACGTTAGCAGAGACGTAACTGACGTTTAAAGAGATGTAACTGACGTTAGCAGAGACGTAACTGACGTTAGCAGAGACGTAACTGACGTTTGCAGAGACGTAACTGACGTTAGCAGAGACGTAACTGACGTTTGCAGAGACGTAACTGACGTTAGCAGAGACGTAACTGACGTTAGCAGACACGTAACTGACGTTTGCAGAGACGTAACTGACGTTAGCAGAGACGTAACTGACGTTAGCAGAGACGTAACTGACGTTTGCAGAGACGTAACTGACGTTAGCAGAGACGTAACTGACGTTAGCAGACGTAACTGACGTTAGCAGACGTAACTGACGTTAGCAGAGACGTAACTGACGTTTACAGAGACGTAAATGACGTTAGCAGACGTAACTGACGTTAGCAGACGTAACTGACATTTACAGAGACGTAAATGACGTTAGCAGAGACGTAACTGACGTTTGCAGAGACGTAACTGATGTTAGCAGAGACGTAACTGACGTTAGCAGAGACGTAACTGACGTTAGCAGAGACGTAACTGACGTTTGCAGAGACATAACTGACGTTAGCAGAGACGTAACTGACGTTAGCAGAGACATAACTGATGTTAGCAGAGACGTATCCGTCGTTAGCAGAGACGTAACTGAGGTTTACAGAGACGTAACTGACGTTAGCAGAGACGTAACTGACGTTAGCAGAGACGTAACTGACGTTAGCAGAGATGTAACTGACGTTAGCAGAGACGTAACTGACGTTAGCAGAGACGTAACTGACGTTAGCAGAGACGTAACTGACGTTTACAGTGACGTAACTGACGTTAGCAGAGACGTAACTGACGTTTACAGAGACGTAAATGACGTTAGCAGACGTAACTGACGTTAGCAGACGTAACTGACATTTACAGAGACGTAAATGACGTTAGCAGAGACGTAACTGACGTTTGCAGAGACGTAACTGATGTTAGCAGACGTAACTGACGTTAGCAGAGACGTAACTGACGTTATCAGAGACGTAACTGACGTTAGCAGAGACGTAACTGACGTTAGCAGACGTAACTGACGTTAGCAGAGACGTAACTGACGTTAGCAGAGACGTAACTGACGTTTAAAGAGATGTAACTGACGTTAGCAGAGACGTAACTGACGTTAGCAGAGACGTAACTGACGTTAGCAGAGACGTAACTGACGTTAGCAGAGACGTAACTGACGTTAGCAGAGACGTAACTGGCGTTTGCAGAGACGTAACTGACGTTAGCAGACGTAACTGACATTTACAGAGACGTAAATGACGTTAGCAGAGACGTAACTGACGTTTGCAGAGACGTAACTGATGTTAGCAGACGTAACTGACGTTAGCAGAGACGTAACTGACGTTATCAGAGACGTAACTGACGTTAGCAGAGACGTAACTGACGTTAGCAGACGTAACTGACGTTAGCAGAGACGTAACTGACGTTAGCAGAGACGTAACTGACGTTTAAAGAGATGTAACTGACGTTAGCAGAGACGTAACTGACGTTAGCAGAGACGTAACTGACGTTAGCAGAGACGTAACTGACGTTAGCAGAGACGTAACTGACGTTAGCAGAGACGTAACTGACGTTAGCAGAGACGTAACTGATGTTAGCAGAGACGTCACTGACGTTAGCAGAGACGTAACTGACGTTAGCAGACGTAACTGACGTTAGCAGAGACGTAACTGACGTTTGCAGAGATGTATCCGACGTTAGCAGAGACGTAACTGACGTTTGCAGAGACGTAACTGATGTTAGCAGAGACGTAACTGACGTTTGCAGAGACGTAACTGACGTTTGCAGAGACGTAACTGATGTTAGCAGAGACGTAACTGACGTTTGCAGAGACGTAACTGACGTTAGCAGAGACGTAACTGACGTTTACAGAGACGTAACTGACGTTAGCAGAGACGTAACTGACGTCAGCAGAGACGTAACTGACGTTTGCAGAGACATAACTGACGTTAGCAGAGACGTAACTGACGTTAGCAGACGTAACTGACGTTAGCAGACGTAACTGACGTTAGCAGATGTAACTGACGTTAGCAGAGACGTAACTGACATTTACAGAGACGTAAATGACGTTAGCAGACGTAACTGACGTTAGCAGAGACGTAACTGACGTTTAAAGAGATGTAACTGACGTTAGCAGAGACGTAACTGACGTTAGCAGAGACGTAACTGACGTTAGCAGAGACGTAACTGACGTTAGCAGAGACGTAACTGACGTTAGCAGAGACGTAACTGGCGTTTGCAGAGACGTAACTGACGTTAGCAGAGACGTAACTGATGTTAGCAGAGACGTCACTGACGTTAGCAGAGACGTAACTGACGTTAGCAGAGACGTAACTGATGTTAGCAGAGACGTAACTGACGTTTGCAGAGACGTATCCGACGTTAGCAGAGACGTAACTGACGTTTGCAGAGACGTAACTGATGTTAGCAGAGACGTATCCGTCGTTAGCAGAGACGTAACTGACGTTTGCAGAGACGTAACTGATGTTAGCAGAGACGTCACTGACGTTAGCAGAGACGTAACTGACGTTAGCAGAGACGTAACTGATGTTAGCAGAGACGTAACTGACGTTTGCAGAGACGTAACTGACGTTAGCAGAGACGTATCCGTCGTTAGCAGAGACGTAACTGACGTTTACAGAGACGTAACTGACGTTAGCAGAGACGTAACTGACGTTAGCAGAGACGTAACTGACGTTTGCAGACGTAACTGACGTTAGCAGACGTAACTGACGTTAGCAGAGACGTAACTGACATTTACAGAGACGTCAATGACGTTAGCAGAGACGTAACTGACGTTTGCAGAGACGTAACTGACGTTAGCAGAGACGTAACTGACGTTAGCAGAGACGTAACTGACGTTAGCAGAGACGTAACTGACGTTTAAAGAGATGTAACTGACGTTAGCAGAGACGTAACTGACGTTTAAAGAGATGTAACTGACGTTAGCAGAGACGTAACTGACGTTAGCAGAGACGTAACTGACGTTAGCAGAGACGTAACTGACGTTAGCAGAGACGTAACTGACGTTAGCAGAGACGTAACTGACGTTAGCAGAGACGTAATAACGTGGCTCCACTTAGCATCCGAGCTGTGGAAAAGCAAACCGGTTCTCGGCCGGTTCGCAAGTTGAACAAGTTGTGAACCAGAACCGGCCCTGGAACCAGTTTGGTGGTAAGTGGTACGTTTGACCTCATGAAATAATTATCAGTCTAAAGCAGGGATCCATAACCTGAACTGTAATGAGCGCGTGCAGGGACTTCCTCTGCTGCTGTTTTTGTTAATAATGCACGAGAGTCGTCTTCAGGCTGCTGCTGGTCGGAGGCGTCCCGCTGGGATCCCACCGGGGTTCCTCCGGGAATAACGATGTGCATCGGAGCGCTGAGACCCGCCGAGACCCTGCAGCAAACGCTACTGTCTACTCACCAGAGCTGTGCCTCTGTTTCCTCTTCATCACTTCATTCAGTCCTTCTCCTTGGTTTCTTTCATCTCTCCTGTCACCTGCTTTTCTCTTTTCTTCTTGTTTCTTTCATCACCTTCCACACTAGTGATGACATCTTTCCCCAGTCCTGTCTGGTTTACAGCCTCCTTCATCACGTTTTGACGGTTTGAACCAGATATCATCTCGCCTCACGGGGGTTTGAGGATGAGACCGTTTTTAGATGAGAAGGACAAAGCCAGGTCACCCCACCCCACCGGGCATGTGATCGCTGTCTCTTTCAGTATCCGGCTGTCGTTGTTTGTTGTCGCCTTGAATCTTTTTCATTCCTGTCTCGTGCTTCCTCTCTCCACCATCCCTGTTGTTGGACAAACACGAGCAAGCAGACAAAGGTCTCATAACTTGGAGAAACTTGAATACTGCTTCCGCGTAACCAGGGGCCTCATTTATAAAAGAGTGCGTAGGATCCATACTTTTGAGTGTAAACTCAAAAGCTGAAAATGGCGGGTGCAAAAAAAAAATCCGGATTTATAAAACCGTGTGCACGCACACTTACACGCAATGTTCGCTTTATAAATCACAGTCCAGCTGGAAGGTTGCGCAGGTGAATTCGCCTCATACCCCGCCCTCTACACGTCCACTTCATACCATAAATGGGCAATGCAAAGTAGTTCATGACTGTATTTGCATATAAATGAGCCTGCTGAGCATGCGCAGCGGCTTCCTGCAGCCTGTTTGGGCATCAGGATGAATGAGACGTGTCGAGCCACCGTGCCACTAAATTTCACGGAGACTGAAATGGAGATGTTGTGGATGAGGTGGAGGCAGGAAAACTACATTATTTGGTGGTCACAGTAAAAGTAGAAAAAGGGGCCTTCTTCTCCCCTCTGTGGGGTTGCTGGTGGCCTGGGTTCCGGATTCTTCCTCGTTGGCCCCTGGTCTCGCGGGTGGCGGGGCTCCTCCCCCCCCTCCCCCACTATAGATACACTTCAGGTGGATCAAAAAAAAAAAAAAAGCATCATAGGTTAGCGTAAACTAAGGACCTTTAGACCTGTGGCCCGTTTGTTTTGTTCCGATTCAGGGGCTAAATTGATATAGATGTTTTGTTTTTCATTTGTGGCATTTGTGTTCACAACCGTCTGTAGCGGTTCAAAGCTGTTAACGAATGCCATGAGAACCAACTGTTCTCTCATTGGTCAGAAATGAACGCGGAAGGAGTTTCCTCTTCCGTACCCTGGGAAAAACAACAATGGTTATGAGTGAGTTGTGTGGGTTGCTGTGTGGATTATGTTCTCGATCCAAACGAACCGCTCCCTATCTGGAATGGAAGCGAGCTGAGAACCTAACCCTAACCTCTCCTAGGAGATCCCGGTTCGCTTGTTTTGTCCCGCATCCGAGCGCGATTGCTGTGTTCACATGTACCAAACCAACCGAACTTTAGGGGGAAATGCTCCCTGTTCCGGAACAACTGCATCAAACGGGACAGGTGTGAAAGCACCCAAAGTCATCCCAGCTTAAATGTCCATCTGGGCTGAATGAAAGTGGGCCTGTTCCAGACAGACTCCCCGGTCTTGTGTTGCGCCGTATGAGGGGAAAAAGGCTGCAAAAGCTCACGTAGGAAAACCAGTTCTTCCAGCAGCTGTTGTATTTAACCGTTATATCTGCAAGGAACTCTGACCTTTAACCCTAACCCCTAACCCGGAGTCTGGGTTGTACAAGACTCTGCAGTTGCTGTTCCTCGTGAGGTTTCTTGGGCGTCCCTCCGTCTTCCTAAGGCATTAACTTCTTCCTTCAAAGCTGGAGTTTCTGCACGCTGGAACAGAATGCGTGCGTGTGCTGAAGGTTTAATTTCATATTTTGTCCCAAAAACCGCTGGTTAAAGCATTCACATCATTAAAACGTCTGGTTTAGATACAAAATGGATTTTGGTTTGACGTTAAGAGGAGATTTGGTTGATCTTTGTGGAGCTGTAGCTGAAGTTAAGGAGGGCGGATCAATCCGCTGCTTTCGATATGTTTAGTCTCGGAAGGTGATTCAACATCTGTAAGCTGAAACTACTTTGCTTTTTTTTCCCCCAAAGAGAAAATAAATGATAGCCATTAATCATTACAGCTTGAAAGTGTCAATTCTATTTACTAATTTGCATATTTGAGTCCAGTTCTGATGAGAGAGCTGCATCTGCACCGAGGGCTCAACCTTCGTAGTACCCGCTTACTCTTTCTCTTGTGTTTCTTTCTCTCTGTCTCTGGGGATCTACTTTTATTCTGTCTTATTGATTTTGTTTTTTATTATAGCCCTTCGTGTCGTAACTATAGAAGAAAAACGTCCCAACCTTCCCTGTTTTCTAAGCCCTGAGATCTTTCAGTGGGATTTACTGCAGCTCTGTCGCCGGCTGCCTTCCCTCTCAGGCGGGTAATTGAATGGCTGCTGCGTTTCACATTTCCTCTCTGAGGACTAACTCGTGAGGAGACAAATCATAATTCCTGGGCTAATTAACGCTGGAAGGAAAAGTGGCTGTTTGGATGTCTGATAGCGAAGCTTGCGTAACTTTTCTGAGCGTTCGCTCCCGTTCTGCATGTGATGATGTAACAATCCCCGCTGCTTAAGAAGTAAATGAACCAAGCATGGACACCAGCCTGTATAAATTAATTTAAGCCTGAAGGCGAAATACAATCCAGGTGATTATAAGTCCAGTGAATCCTCTTTACAGTGCGATTAACGTCATTTTTAAACCAAACCACAGCGGTCTAATGATCTTCTGCAGTTGCCGTTGTTTGTTTTTTTGCGACTAGACGCAGACGGGACGTGAAGGAGAAAATTTAGCTAAAATTAGTCACAACCCCGACTGCAAGAACCGCCAGAACGCTGCGTTAAGTCGTGCACATTCACTCAATCAGGAGATTATTATTTAGGGAGGAAGTTCCTGGTGATTTTTTTTCTTTATATCTCTGACGGTCACACTGGCAGCTGCTCCGCACCTTTCCATTCTGTCATGCTGTGCTTTGTGAAGCGACCAGGAAAGATGTTACACATGTTCCTCTGCCGTTATGATTCTAGTCGCCTCAGGAGTTAGAACAGAGCTGCTGAAACAGAATCATAGTTACTAAGTCTTAGTAACAGAGTCATAGTTACAGTTGTAGTAACAGAGTTATAGTAACAGATTTGTTGTAACAGAGTCGTAGTAACAGTCGTAGTAACAGAGTCGTAGAAACAGAGTCGTAGTAACAGAGTCGTAGAAACAGAGTCGTAGAAACAGAGTCGTAGTAACAGAGTCGTAGAAACAGAGTCGTAGAAACAGAGATGTAGTAACAGAGATGTAGTAACAGAGTCGTAGTAACAGAGTCGTAGAAACAGAGTCGTAGTAACAGAGTCGTAGTAACAGAGTCGTAGTAACAGAGTCGTAGTAACCGTCGTAGTAACAGAGTTGTAGTAACAGAGATGTAGTAACAGAGTCGTAGAAACAGAGTTGTAGTAACAGAGTCGTAGTAACCGTCGTAGTAACAGAGTTGTAGTAACAGAGATGTAGTAACAGAGTCGTAGTAACAGAGTCGTAGTAACAGAGTCGTAGTAACCGTCGTAGTAACAGAGTTGTAGTAACAGAGATGTAGTAACAGAGTCGTAGTAACAGAGTCGTAGTAACAGAGTCGTAGTAACAGAGTCGTAGTAACAGAGTCGTAGTAACAGAGTCGTAGAAACAGAGTCGTAGAAACAGTCGTAGTAACAGAGTCGTAGTAACAGATTTGTAGTAACAGATTTGTAGTAACAGAGTCGTAGTAACAGAGTCGTAGTAACAGAGTCGTAGAAACAGAGTCGTAGTAACAGAGTCGTAGAAACAGAGTCGTAGTAACAGAGTCGTAGAAACAGAGTCGTAGAAACAGTCGTAGTAACAGAGTTGTAGTAACAGATTTGTAGTAACAGATTTGTAGTAACAGAGTCGTAGTAACAGAGTCGTAGAAACAGAGATGTAGTAACAGATTTGTAGTAACAGAGTCGTAGTAACAGAGTCGTAGTAACAGAGTCGTAGAAACAGAGTCGTAGTAACAGAGTCGTAGAAACAGAGTCGTAGTAACAGATGTTGTAACAGAGTCGTAGAAACAGAGTCGTAGTAACAGAGTCGTAGTAACAGAGTCGTAGTAACAGAGTCGTAGTAACAGAGTCGCAGTAACAGAGTCGTAGTAACAGAGTCGTAGAAACAGAGTCGTAGTAACAGAGTCGTAGTAACAGAGTCGTAGTAACAGAGACGTAGAAACAGAGTCGTAGTAACAGAGTCGTAGAAACAGAGTCGTAGAAACAGAGTCGTAGTAACAGAGTCGTAGTAACAGAGTCGTAGAAACAGAGTCGTAGTAACAGAGTCGTAGAAACAGAGTCGTAGTAACAGTCGTAGTAACAGAGTCGTAGAAACAGAGTCGTAGTAACAGAGTCGTAGTAACAGAGTCGTAGAAACAGAGTCGTAGTAACAGAGTCGTAGAAACAGAGTCGTAGTAACAGTCGTAGTAACAGAGTCGTAGTAACAGAGTCGTAGAAACAGAGTCGTAGTAACAGAGTCGTAGTAACAGAGTCGTAGTAACAGAGTCGTAGTAACAGAGTCGTAGAAACAGAGTCGTAGTAACAGTCGTAGTAACAGAGTCGTAGAAACAGAGTCGTAGTAACAGTCGTAGTAACAGAGTCGTAGTAACAGAGTTGTAGTAACAGAGTCGTAGAAACAGAGTCGTAGTAACAGAGTCGTAGAAACAGAGTCGTAGTAACAGAGTCGTAGAAACAGTCGTAGTAACAGAGTCGTAGAAACAGAGTCGTAGTAACAGTCGTAGTAACAGAGTCGTAGTAACAGAGTTGTAGTAACAGAGTCGTAGAAACAGAGTCGTAGTAACAGAGTCGTAGAAACAGAGTCGTAGTAACAGAGTCGTAGAAACAGTCTTAGTAACAGAGTCGTAGAAACAGAGTCGTAGTAACAGAGTCGTAGTAACAGAGTCGTAGTAACAGAGTTGTAGTAACAGAGTCGTAGAAACAGAGATGTAGTAACAGAGTCGTAGAAACAGAGTCGTAGTAACAGAGTTGTAGTAACAGAGTTACTGTAACAGAGCTAATGTAACAGAGTTGTAGTAACCGTCGTAGTAACAGACCTATTGTAACAAAGTTGTAACAGTTGTAGTAACGGAGTTGTAGTATCAGATTTGTAGTAACAGAGCTACTGTAACAGAGTTGTAGTAACATATTTGTAGTAACAGAGCTACTGTAACAGAGCTAATGTAACAGAGTTGCCCAGCTCATCTGGGGGATCCCAAGGCGCCCCCAATCCAGTGAGGGGTATATTCCCTCCAGCGTGTCCTTGTCCTCCCTCCTCACACATCAACAAAACGCTGAGATACTTGATCTCTGGTCTGATGCTTGATGTCAGTTTTCATCAATCAAACCTTTTCTCCATCTACAGTCTCAGTGTTTTGGCAGCGGTTCAGACTGATAGATGACCCGACTCCGGCTGCCAGGCTCGCCTCTCGCGCATTAATCAGCCTAATTCTGCTCCTCACCAGTAACGTTGGCTCAAGAGGAGGGCTGGCTTCCACTCCTTCAGTCAGGGGGCTCTGACCTCCGACATTTGACTCGTGCGCTGTCAGTCATTCGCATTTACAGCCTCGTAATTAAGCCGATTTTTCCGTGGGCCTCTGTGGGAGTGAGTAAGCTAAAAAAAAAAAAGAGAAGAAAAAATGGACTAGAAGCAATTTGGGAGAAGTGAGCAAGTACAAAATATACTGTGAAGGAGGAGGCCTAAATACTCAGATTATTTCTATTTTCTGTCTTCTGTGGGTGGGTTTGGTGTTTGGTGGAAGGATTTGAGCAGCAACTACTAAAGCAGTGATTCTCAACTCACCGGGGTTCCGTGGAGCCCTAGTGGTCCGTGGTTTAATCGCAGGGGTCCGTGATAATAAAATATATATTTTTAAAAGGATCCTCTGAGATTTATAGAAATAGATTATTATTTTATTCAAATGTGACCAAGACCTTTATCTACATGTAATACCCCCTTTTCTGGGCCGGTGCTGAGTTTGGAACCAGACTTTCTGTTTCCACTGACAAAGAAATGGGCCAAAAAAAACGGTTCCAAGGTAGCACCAACTCTTTGCTGGTCTAGAGGAAATAAGAGAGACGTAACTGACGTTTGCAGAGACGTAACTGACGTTAGCAGAGACGTAACTGACGTTAGCAGAGACGTAACTGACGTTAGCAGAGACGTAACTGACGTTTGCAGAGACGTAACTGACGTTAGCAGAGACGTAACTGACGTTAGCAGAGACGTAACTGACGTTAGCAGAGACGTAACTGACGTTTGCAGAGACGCAACTGACGTTTCCAGAGACGTAACTGACGTTAGCAGAGACGTAACTGACGTTTGCAGAGACGTAACTGACGTTAGCAGAGACGTAACTGACGTTTGCAGAGACGTAACTGACGTTTGCAGAGACGTAACTGACGTTAGCAGAGATGTAACTGACGTTTGCAGAGACGTAACTGACGTTTGCAGAGACGTAACTGACGTTAGCAGAGACGTAACTGATGTTAGCAGTGACGTAACTGACGTTTGCAGAGACGTAACTGACGTTTGCAGAGACGTAACTGACGTTTGCAGAGACGTAACTGACGTTTGCAGAGATGTAACTGACGTTTGCAGAGACGTAACTGACGTTAGCAGAGACGTAACTGATGTTAGCAGTGACGTAACTGACGTTAGCAGAGACGTAACTGACGTTTGCAGAGACGTAACTGACGTTTGCAGAGACGTAACTGACGTTAGCAGAGATGTAACTGATGTTAGCAGTGACGTAACTGACGTTTGCAGAGACGTAACTGACGTTTGCAGAGACGTAACTGACGTTTGCAGAGACGTAACTGACGTTTGCAGAGATGTAACTGACGTTAGCAGAGACGTAACTGACGTTAGCAGAGACGTAACTGATGTTAGCAGTGACGTAACTGACGTTAGCAGAGACGTAACTGACGTTTGCAGAGACGTAACTGACGTTTGCAGAGACGTAACTGACGTTAGCAGAGATGTAACTGACGTTTACAGAGACGTAACTGACGTTTGCAGAGACGTAACTGACGTTAGCAGAGACGTAACTGACGTTAGCAGAGACGTAACTGACGTTTGCAGAGACGTAACTGACGTTAGCAGAGATGTAACTGACGTTAGCAGAGACGTAACTGACGTTTGCAGAGACGTAACTGACGTTAGCAGAGACGTAACTGACGTTAGCAGAGACGTAACTGACGTTAAAGACGTAACTGACGTTAGCAGAGACGTAACTGACGTTTACAGAGACGTAACTGACGTTAGCAGAGACGTAACTGACGTTAGCAATGACGTAACTGACGTTAGCAGAGACGTAACTGACGTTAGCAGAGACGTAACTGACGTTTGCAGAGACGTAACTGACGTTAGCAGAGACGTAACTGATGTTAGCAGTGACGTAACTGACGTTAGCAGAGACGTAACTGACGTTTGCAGAGACGTAACTGACGCTAGCAGAGACGTAACTGACGTTTGCAGAGACGTAACTGACGTTAGCAGAGACGTAACTGACGCTAGCAGAGACGTAACTGACGTTAGCAGAGACGTAACTGACGTTTGCAGAGACGTAACTGACGTTTGCAGAGACGTAACTGACGTTTGCAGAGACGTAACTAACGTTTGCAGAGACGTAACTGACGTTAGCAGGGACGTAACTGACGTTAGCAGAGATGTAACTGACGTTTGCAGAGACGTAACTGACGTTTGCAGAGACGTAACTGACGTTTGCAGAGACGTAACTGACGTTAACAGAGACGTAACTGACGTTTGCAGAGACGTAACTGACGTTAGCAGAGACGTAACTGACGTTTGCAGAGACGTAACTGACGTTTGCAGAGACGTAACTGACGTTAGCAGAGATGTAACTGACGTTAGCAGAGACGTAACTGACGTTTGCAGAGACGTAACTGACGTTAGCAGAGACGTAACTGACGTTTACAGAGACGTAACTGACGTTAGCAGAGACGTAACTGACGTTAGCAATGACGTAACTGACGTTAGCAGAGACGTAACGGACGTTTGCAGAGACGTAACTGACGTTTGCAGAGACGTAACTGACGTTAGCAGAGACGTAACTGATGTTAGCAGTGACGTAACTGACGTTAGCAGAGACGTAACTGACGTTTGCAGAGACGTAACTGACGCTAGCAGAGACGTAACTGACGTTTGCAGAGACGTAACTGACGTTAGCAGAGACGTAACTGACGTTTGCAGAGACGTAACTGACGTTAGCAGAGACGTAACTGACGTTTGCAGAGACGTAACTGACGTTAGCAGAGACGTAACTGACGTTTGCAGAGACGTAACTGACGTTTGCAGAGACGTAACTGACGTTTGCAGAGACGTAACTGACGTTTGCAGAGACGTAACTGACGTTAGCAGAGACGTAACTGACATTAGCAGAGACGTAACTGACGTTAGCAGAGACGTAACTGATGTTAGCAGAGACTTAACTGACGTTAGCAGAGACGTAACTGACGTTAGCAGAGACGTAACTGACGTTAGCAGACTTAGCAGAGACGTAACTGACGTTAGCAGACTTAGCAGAGACTTAACTGACATTAGCAGAGTTAGCAGAGACATAACTGACGTTTGCAGAGACGTAACTGGCGTTTGCAGAGACGTAACTGACATTAGCAGAGACGTAACTGACGTTAGCAGAGACGTAACTGACGTTAGCAGAGACTTAACTGACGTTAGCAGAGACGTAACTGACGTTAGCAGAGACGTAACTGACGTTAGCAGAGACGTAACTGACGTTAGCAGACTTAGCAGAGACGTAACTGACATTAGCAGAGTTAGCAGAGACGTAACTGACGTTTGCAGAGACGTAACTGACGTTTACAGAGACGTAACTGACGTTAACAGAGACGTAACTGACGTAACTGACGTTATCAGAGACGTAACAGACGTTTGCAGAGACGTAACTGACGTTTGCAGAGACGTAACTGACATTTGCAGAGACGTAACTGACGTTTGCAGAGACGTAACTGACGTTTGCACAGACGTAACTGACGTTTGCAAAGACGTAACTGACGTTTGCAGAGACGTAACTGACGTTAGCAGAGACGTAACTGACGTTAGCGGAGACGTAACTGACGTTAGCGGAGACGTAACTGACGTTAGCAGAGACGTAACTGACGTTAGCAGAGACGTAACTGACGTTAGCAGAGACGTAACTGACGTTAGCAGAGACGTAACTGACGTTAGCAGAGACGTACCTGACGTTAGCAGAGACGTAACTGACGTTTGCAGAGACGTAACTGACGTTTGCAGAGACGTAACTGACGTTAGCAGAGACGTAACTGACGTTAGCAGAGACGTAACTGACGTTAGAGACGTAACTGACGTTTGCAGAGACGTAACTGACGTTTGCAGAGACGTAACTGACGTTAGCAGAGACGTAACTGACGTTAGAGACGTAACTGACGTTTGCAGAGACGTAACTGACGTTTGCAGAGACGTAACTGACGTTTGCAGAGACGTAACTGACGTTTGCAGAGACGTAACTGACGTTAGCAGAGACATAACTGACGTTAGCAGAGACGTAACTGACGTCAGCAGAGACGTAACTGACGTTTGCAGAGACGTAACTGACGTTAGCAGAGACGTAACTGACGTTAGCAGAGACGTAACTGACGTTAGCAGAGACGTAACTGACGTTAGCAGAGACGTAATGACGTGGATCCCCTTAGCCCTTTGCAGCAGCACGAGTACTGACAGGAATTAGCAGGAGAGACCACGTCTCTCCAGTGTTAGCGTCGCTCCATTGGTTACCCGTAAAATTCAGAATCCAATTTAAAATTGTATTACTTGCGTATAAAGCCCAAAACGGCTTAGCTCCGCATTATTTGCAAGACGTGATAGTGCCTTATGTTCCTGTCAGAGCTCTCCGTTCTCAGAGTGCAGGTTTACTCGTAGTTCCTAGAGTATCTAAATGTAGATTTGGAGGGCGGGCGTTCTGCTATCAGGCGCCACTACTATGGAACCAACTTCCAATCTGGGTTAAGGGGGCTGACACCACCTCCACCTTTAAAACTAAACTTAAAACATTTCTGTTTAGTAAAGCCTATAGTTAGTGTTTAGTAAACCTCTAGCTGGTGTTGGTAAATCTCTAGGTAGTGTAAACTTTAGTGTGTCAGAGTCGCTCCTGTAGTTTCTTGTGCTGGCCCCCCCTTCTCCTCCCTTTTCTCTCTTTTGTCCATGTTGCAGCATCCTTTGCCGGACACCGGAACCTGCAGGTGGTCGTGGGTGGCTTGTAGCTTGCATTACGGAGCACAAGTCTTTCCCCGACCCTGCACCCCAACCTGGGACTTGCTGATTGGGCCGGAGCTTCGGGAGCTGCGTGCTGGCCTGCGGTCCCCACCCCTGGTCATCCCGTTGCTGGCCCCCCCTTCTCCTCCCTTTTCTCTCTTTTGTCCTGCAGGTGGTCGTGGGTGGCTTGTAGCTTGCATTACGGAGCACAAGTCTTTTCCTGACCCTGCACCCCAACCTGGGACTTGCTGATTGGGCCGGAGCTTCGGGAGCTGCGTGCTGGCCTGCGGTCCCCACCCCTGGTCATCCCGTTGCTGGCCCCCCCTTCTCCTCCCTTTTCTCTCTTTTGTCCTGCAGGTGGTCGTGGGTGGCTTGTAGCTTGCATTACGGAGCACAAGTCTTTTCCTGACCCTGCACCCCAACCTGGGACTTGCTGATTGGGCCGGAGCTTCGGGAGCTGCGTGCTGGCCTGCGGTCCCCACCCCCGGTCATCCCGTTGCTGCTTCCACCTGCCTGCTGTGCTGTTGCCGTCCCTGACCCACCAGTCTGGCCCTCGGCAGGAGGGTCCCCTCTGATGAGCCTGGTCCTGCTCAAGGTTTCTTCCCTCCTAAAGGGGAGTTTTTCCTTGCCACTGTTTGGCTTAAGGTTTTTCTTCCACTAGGGGAGTTTTTACCTGCCATTGTTTATTTAATAACTGCTCGGGGGTCATGTTCTGGGTATGGGTCTCTGTAAAGCGTCTAGAGACAACTCTGTTGTATTAGACGCTATATAAATAAAATTGAATTGAATTGAATAGAATGCTGATAGAACTGCTTATATAGAATTACCAAACAGATCCAGGGAGGAAACAGAGGACGAAAGAAATCGCTTTTATTTTTTCCCCATTTGTGAGAATTTGGTTTTTAACCCCAAGACAGTATATAAAGCAAAGAAATATAGACAATTTATGCAATTATAACTGAACACTTTAATGTTTTCATACCTTTAAACATATTTAAAGGAAAAAACATGGCACCAGTTATTCTCGTGTCCAACAAAACATTCCTTTTTTGGGCATAAACATAAAAATACCAAAAGTTGTAATGTAATGATGAAATTTTTTTTTTTTTTTTTTTTTTTTTTAAATCGATCTTTAGACATATGAATCGATTTTTAGGAATTAATATGAGAATCGATTTAAAATCGGAGAATTGATCTTTTCAACACAGGCCTGACCAGCACTGACCCAGAACCAGCTCTGGACCCGGTTTGGTGGAAAGGGGGTACGATGGGACATGTGTGAAACACCTTCTTCTGTCCAGCAGGATAAACCTGGGGGTCTCTGTGCCCACAAGCCAGTTGCTTGATGGTTTCCAGGGACAAATTGATCCAGGGGTTGGTGCCAGACAAAACTCTGACCAAGGAATCATTAGTTTGATGAATTATTCATCACTTTTAGGTGGAAGGGAAGCCATTGATCTGCCAGATAATCTGATATTATGTGTTTAGTTTAGTTTTTTGGGGGGGATTTTTACATTTTTTCTTTTTTTTTAAGCACTAGAGATATTTGAATTCAACCAAACTGAGAGAGAAGCAGTGAGATAAGACCAAAACCTGCATCATGAGTCGTCCAGTGTCCTCACTCTTCAAAGTACAAGACTGTCTCAAAAAAACAAATGTTACCCGCTATCATCCCAACCCAACCATGATGCACATCTGGCCCATTTAGCCTTGAATGGTCGTATTGATTTAACGATTTTACGTCTCTGCAAACGCAGCAGTCCTCCAGATATGAACCGGATTGACATGGTTTTTTAGTCTTTAATCCACATCTCAAGATTCAAGAAGTTTATTGTCATGTCATGTACGCTGTAAAAAATATTAGGCAAGGCAAGTTCATTTATACAGCACAATTCAGCACAAGGTCATTCAAAGTGCTTTACATCAACATTAAAAACGGCAAGACACAATTAAAACATAAATAACAAATAAAATGAAATAAAATGATAAGAAAAGAGGTAAAATACCTTTTTTTCATTTTCATTTTATTCTTTATTTCATTCAAAAAACAAAACAATTCAATACAAATACAAATGTTCCTAACTTGTGAATGAAAGGGAGCAGAAAGAAGAAGAATCTTATCTGATCTGCCCCTTTCACAAATAACATAAATTAAAAATAATAATAAAAAACAACAACTAAGTGAATAAAAACAACTAAAATAAAATAAAATTAAAATAACATTAAAATAAAATTACCACCGCCTACGGGTATGTCAATCAAACTCAACATTTTTCGTTATATTTCCTTAACATACAGGCTTTAATTGTTCTTTTGAATGTAATGTTTGATTTGTATTCTTTGTTTTCTTTATTCAGATTGTTCCATAAATTGATTCCTTTCACAGAAACACAACGTTCCATCAATTTTGTCCTGCATCTTGGTTTTATAAAAATCTCTGTTCCCTTTAAGTCATACTTGCTTTTTCTTAATAGAAAGCACCAGTTGTTAGTCAGTAAGGGCAGTAGATCCAGCAGGTTCATCTCATTCTCACAATGGCAAGAATTACGTTTCTATACGGTCAAAACGTACAAAGGGTCAAATACAGGATTACAAAAGTAATCTGTAACAATTCGTGCGGGGAATTAAACAAATTTGACAACAATTCTACGTCGCAATTAAAACTGCGTAATTAATTCTCTCTCTGCTTGCCTCACTTCACATACATATCCCACAAATTAGGAATAAATAAATGAAAAGTGTGAATTAAAAGATTTATTTTTTTTTTAAAATAAAGTAATAACAATTGCCAGATCTGGCTCTTATAACCCTGATTATAAACCACGACAAGGTAGTTAAGATAATTTGTCTCCCATCTGGCCCACATACTGTACATCTTCCCAAAACTCGGCCTGCGGTGCCGAGAGAAGCCCAGATTAGTCCGACGTGATACGGAACGTTTGTTCCAAATGTCACTGATTTAAGTGTCTGTGAAGTTGACCTGTCGTGCACCTTTCTGGATGAGACGAGATTAATAATTAACGTGCCTCTTGAAAGCAGGTCAAACATAAATAGACTGACATCAAATACGGGCTAAAGGTCCAGTGGAAAGGAAACGTTTGAGGAAAGTAAGACTGAGAGAGCAGGAGTTACGTAAGAGTGTGTTGCCAAACCTCCTGCAACCACGCTGAGGACCGCAGGTGTGTGTGTGTGTGTGTGTGCGTGCGTGCGTGTGTGTGTGTGTGTGTGTGTGTGTGTGTGTGTGTGTGTGTGTGCGTGCGTGCGTGCGTGCGTGCGTGCGTGCGTGCGTGCGTGCGTGCGTGCGTGCGTGCGTGCGTGCGTGCGTGCGTGCGTGCGTGCGTGCGTGCGTGCGTGCGTGCGTGCGTGCGTGCGTGCGTGCGTGCGTGCGTGCGTGCGTGCGTGCGTGCGTGCGTGCGTGCGTGTGTGTGTGTGATGCTCTGAGATCCTTGTTTCCATGGCGACTGCATCGTCCTCCCCATCTGTTGGTCCTTCGCACTTTCCCTTCCCGCTGAGGTTTAACATTGTTTTAGATTTTCACAACGACAGAACAGAACAGAGGAAACAGAGGAAGGAAGGAAGGAAGGAAGGAAGGAAGGAAGGAAGGAAGGAAGGAAGGAAGGAAGGAAGGAAGGAAGGAAGGAAGGAAGGAAGGAAGGAAGGAAGGAAGGAAGGAAGGACGGAAGGACGGATGGAAGGAAGGAAGCAAGGATGGAAGGAAGGAAGGAAGCAAGGATGGAAAGAAAGAAGGAAGGAAGGAAGCAAGGATGGATGGAAGGAAGGAAGGATGGAAGCAAGGATTGAAGGAAGGAAGGAAGGAAGCAAGGATTGAAGGAAGGAAGGAAGGAAGCAAGGATGGATGGAAGGAAGGAAGGACTGATGGAAGGAAGGAAGCAAGGATGGAAGGAAGGAAGGAAGGAAGGAAGGAAGGAAGGAAGGAAGCAAGGATGGAAAGAAAGAAGGAAGGAAGCAAGGATTGAAGGAAGGAAGGAAGGAAGCAAGGATTGAAGGAAGGAAGGAAGGAAGCAAGGATGGATGGAAGGAAGGACTGATGGAAGGAAGGAAGCAAGGAAGGAACCAAGGATGGAAGGAAGGAAAGAAGCAAGGATGGAAAGAAAGAAGGAAGGAAGGAACCAAGGATGGAAGGAAGGAAAGAAGCAAGGATGGAAGCAAGGATGGAAGGAAGGAAGGAAGCAAGGATGGAAAGAAAGAAGGAAGGAAGGAACCAAGGATGGAAGGAAGGAAAGAAGCAAGGATGGAAGCAAGGATGGAAGGAAGGAAGGAAGCAAGGATGGATGCAAGGATGGATGGAAGGAAGGAAGGATGGAAGCAAGGATTGAAGGAAGGAAGGAAGGAAGCAAGGATTGAAGGAAGGAAGGATGGAAGGAAGGAAGGAAGCAAGGATGGAAGGAAGGAAGGAAGCAAGGATGGAAGGAAGGAAGGTAGGAAGCAATGATGGAAGGAAGGAGGGAAGGAAGGAAGGAAAGAAGGATGGAAGGAAGGAAGGAAGGAAGGAAGGAAGGAAGGAAGGAAGGAAGGAAGGAAGGAAGGAAGGAAGGAAGGAAGGTAGGGAGGAAGGAAGGAAGGAAGGAAGGAAAGGAGGGAGGGAGGGAGGGAGGAAGGGAGGGAGGGAGGGAGGGAGGGAGGGAGGAAGGAAGGAAGGACTGATGGAAGGAAGGATGGAAGGAAGGGAGGGAGGAAAGAAGGAAGGAAGAAAACAAGGAAAGAAGGAAGGGAGGGAGGAAGGGAGGGAGGGAGGGAGGAAGGAAGGAAGGACTGATGGAAGGAAGGAAAGAAGGAAGGGAGGGAGGAAGGAAAGAAGGAATGAAGGAAGGATGGAAGGAAGGAAACAAGGAAAGAAGGAAGGAGGTAGGAAGGAAGGGTGCATGTGACATTTTCCAATTGCAACTGTGTATGCGTGCGTGCGTGCGTGCGTGCGTGTGTGGTTATGTGTGTGCGTGTGTGCGTGCGTGCGTGGTTATGTGCGTGCGTGCGTGCGTGCGTGCGTGCGTGCGTGCGTGCGTGCGTGCGTGCGTGCGTGCGTGCGTGCGTGCGTGCGTGCGTGCGTGCGTGCGTGCGTGCGTGCGTGCGTGCGTAGGGATATTTTTATCGACACCTGCCCTCAATACTGTGCACATACGGACTCAGGTTTGGAACTGGTCAGACGTTTGCATGTTTTCCTCTTTGTGTCTGCATGGCTTGATATATTGAAGATGTGTGACATCTGCCATGAAACAACACACACACACACACACACACACACACACACACACACACACACACACACACACACATGTTGTCTTGGGTTCATAACCCTTTGTGTGCACTGGTCACAGTGGCGGAGCTAGACTCTTAACCTTGGGGGGCCAGAGGGGGCCAGGGCTATTCCACAGACTACAGTCCACAGACTATGACGATGAATTAGTTTCTCCAACAATCCATTGCAATCAGAGTCTCTAAATTAGGGCTGGGCGATATATCGAGTATATTCGATGTATCTCGGCTTCTACTCTGTGCGATGTACTTGTACAAAATAACTATATTGTGAATATTCTACTGAATATATTGTGAATATTCGACCTCATGACTCTCAGTATGGTGCCGATGGAAAACAAGAAGGTGAATGCAACCAACAGATAATCTACACTATAAATTATCCAAGTACTCCAAAGCACTTTACAAAGCTTTTGTCACATTGTGTCACAATGACTCCGTATGCATTGTCTGCACATTCCTGTCATGACCCATTTAACTGAGTCAGGTGTGTTGGACCAGGGAAACAGCCAAGACATGCAGGCCAGCGTCCCCCAAGGACCTGGATTGGGGAACCGGGTCCAACTCAGAGACTCACTGCACTGAGACTGGTTATTAGCACACTAGACTGCCATCCACGGGACAGGAGTGAGAAGCAGTTAATGTGTGCCCATAAATTTGGAGTGTATCACCCTATAATGTAATAATTTCCTGAAAATGTAATAAAATTTGCACTTAACTCAATCAAACATGTAATAAAACCAAATAATGTAATAACTTCCCCAATAATGTAATAAAATATCCTGACGGATATTGTAATAACATTTTTACCAATTATATAATACCTTATTACATTATTGGGAATTTATTACATTGGTACACAAAGTCTGCACTTTAACCCAATAGTCATTCTGGTGTTTCAAATCCAGCGTAAACATGTATAACATTCTTAGATACTTAAAACACAAAATGTAGAACTCTGGACTGAAAATGAACCTACATATATTACATTATTTGTCAAGTATTACATTATCAGTTTTGGGAAAAAAAAAAAAAAAAAAAACCTCCTGAAAATGTAATGAATTCCCAATAATGTAATAAGGTATTACATTATCGGTAAAAATGTTTTTACAGTCAGGATATTTTATTACATAATTGGTGAAGTTATTACATTATTGGATTTTATTACATTTTCGATTGAGTTAAGTGCAAATTGTATTACATTTTCAGGAAATTATTACATTATAGGGTGAAATTATTACATTATAAGGTGAAATTGTTACATTATAGGGTGAAATTGTTACATTATAGGGTGACATTGTTACATTATAGGGTGAAATTATTACATTATAGGGTGAAATTGTTACATTATAGGGTGAAATTATTACATTATAGGGTGAAATTGTTACATTATAGGGTGAAATTATTACATTATAGGGTGAAATTATTACATTATAGGGTGAAATTGTTACATTATAGGGTGAAATTATTACATTATAGGGTGAAAGTATTACATTATAGGGTGAAATTATTACATTATAGGTTGAAATTATTACATTATATGGTGAAATTATTACATCATAGGGTGAAATTATTACATTATAGGCTGAAATTGTTACATTATATGTCGAAATCATTACATTATAGGGTGAAATTATTACATTATAGGCTGAAATTGTTACATTATAGGGTGACATTGTTACATTATAGGGTGAAATTATTACATTATAGGGTGAAATTGTTACATTATAGGGTGAAATTATTACATTATAGGGTGAAAGTATTACATTATAGGGTGAAATTATTACATTATAGGTTGAAAGTATTACATTATATGGTGAAATTATTACATCATAGGGTGAAATTATTACATTATAGGCTGAAATTGTTACATTATATGTCGAAATCATTACATTATAGGGTGAAATTATTACATTATAGGCTGAAATTGTTACATTATAGGGTGAAATTGTTACATTATAGGGTGAAATTATTACATTATAGGGTGACATTATTACATTATAGGCTGAAATTGTTACATTATATGGTGAAATTATTACATTATAGGGTGAAATTATTACATTATAGGGTGAAATTGTTACATTATATGGTGAAATTATTACATTATAGGGTGAAATTATTACATTATAGTGTGAAATTATTACATTATAGGGTGAAATTGTTACATTATAGGGTGAAATGATTACATTATAGGGTGAAATTATTACATTATAGGGTGAAAATGTTACATTATAGGGTGAAATTATTACATTATAGGGTGAAAGTATTACATTATAGGGTGCTACATGATCATCACCTCTATAAAATTTGAGACTGGAGATCACCCGTCGTAGAACATTTCATCATAAATTCATTGAAACGTTGCACACTGGCGTACGATGGTGTAAATTAAGTATTATCTTTTTCTCAACATTGCAAAAATTGGTTTTTGAGTATGAAAGCAGAAAAATCTCTTCATTCCTGTGCGTTGATCCCAAAGAATTATTCCCCCCAATGATGAGTGGGACTGACGTCATCAGCATATTTGATTATGTTGCGTTGGACCACGAGGAGAGTGTGTGCTTATTACACTGAGGACAGATGGAGCTCAGCTTCACAGTCCAGGTGTGAGAGAGAGTTTAATGTTGTTGGTGAGAGTAGCGAGACCAATGTCACGGAGTTTGCTGACTGTAAAGTGTGGGATTATGGTGCTGAACGCTGAGCTAGAATCAATGAATACCAATCTATCATGGATCCCCAGGTGTTTAAACTAGTTGAGTGCAGCGATGACGGCAGTGACAGACGTCTCTGGTCTGCTCTCTGAGCAAACTGATGAAGGTCAAAGGTAGGGAGGGAGGCTGGCCGCATGTGATTTAAAGTCTTTATAATGATGTGTGTGAGTTTCAATGGGTTGTTGGTAGGAATGGGTGATATTTTACCGTTCACGATAAACCGTCAAAAAATATCCCCACGGTAAGAATTTGTATCTCACGGTAAAAACAATAAATTCCTGTTGATGATGTTTTTGTGTAAAACTGATTTATGGTTCTGTGTTAAATCCACGCACAACGTACGTGAAGGAAGGAAGGAAGGAAGGAAGGAAGGAAGGAAGGAAGGAAGGAAGGAAGGAAGGAAGGAAGGAAGGAAGGAAGGAAGGAAGGAAGGAAGGAAGGAAGGAAGGAAGGAAGGGAGAAAAGAAGGAAGGAAGGAAAGAAGGGAGAAAGGAAGGAAGGAAGGAGAGAAGGGAGGAAGGAAGGAAAGAGGAAGGGAGAAGGAAGGAATGAAGGAAAGAAGGAAGGAGGGGAGAAAAGAAGGAAGGAAGGAGGAAGGAAGGAAATAAGGAAGGAAGGAAGGAAGGAATGGAGAAAAGAAGGAATGAAGGAAGGAAGGAAGGGAGAAAACAAGGGAGGAAGGAAAGAAGGGAGAAAGGAAGGAAGGAAGGAGAGAGGAAGGAGAAGGAAGGAATGAAGGAAAGAAGGAAGGAAGGGAGAAAAGAAGAAAGAAAGAAAGAAAGAAAACAAGGGAGGAAGGAAAGAAGGGAGGAAAGAAGGAAGGGAGAAAAGAAGGAAGGAAAGAAGGGAGAAAAGAAGGAAGGAAAGAAGGGAGGAAAGAGGGAAGGAAGGAAGGAAGGAAGGAAGGAAGGAAGGAAGGAAGGAAGGAAATAAGCAAGGGAGGAAGGGAAAAAAGAAGGGAGTAAAGAAGGAAGGAAGGAAGGAAGGAAAGAAGGGAGAAAAGAAGGAAGGAAAGAAGGAAGGAAGGAAGGAAGGGAGGGAGGAAAAAAGGAAGGAAGAAAAGAAGGAAGAAAGGAAGGAAAGAAGGAAGAAAGGAAGGAAGGAAGGAAGGAATGAAGGAGGAAGGAAGAGAGAAGGAATGAGAGAGCAGGAGGAAAGAAGGAAATAAGGGAGAAAAGAAGGAAGGAAGGAAGGAAGGAAGGAAGGAAGGAAGGAAGGAAGGAAGGAAGGAAGGAAGGAAGGGAGAAAAGAAGGAAGAAAGGAAGGAAAGAGGAAGGGAGAAGGAAGGAATGAAGGAAAGAAGGAAGGAAGGGAGAAAAGAAGGAGAAGAAGGAAGGAAGGAAGGAAGGAAGGAAGGAAGGAAGGAAGGAAGGAAGGAAGGAAGGGAGAAAAGAAGGAAGAAAGGAAGGAAAGAGGAAGGGAGAAGGAAGAAAGGAAGGAAGGAAGGAAGGAGGAAGGAAGAGAGAAGGAATGAGAGAGCAGGGGGAAAGAAGGAACAGGAGAATTAGGTCATTTTGACCCAAAGACAGTACAAGGGTTAACACACAAAGATTAAAATACAATAAATGAAATGTAGCATATGAACACTTGAAAGGACGGGTTAATTAAAGTAAATGTTAACTGCCAGTGCGTTTGGAAGACGCTCATCAGTTTATAAACAGGAAACAGGAAACGGATCCTAATGCTGAAGTCTGCGATCACTGAGGCGTCTAACGTAGATAAACATGTGAATGCAGGTTTGAGCCGTCTGTCTTCTCTAACACTGGTTGAGCTGTCTGTCTTCTCTAACACTGGTTGAGCTGTCTGTCTTCTCTAACACTGGTTGAGCTGTCTGTCTTCTCTATCACTGGTTGAGCTGTCTGTCTTCTCTAACACTGGGTGAGCTGTCTGTCTTCTCTATCACTGGTTGAGCTGTCTGTCTTCTCTATCACTGGTTGAGCTGTCTGTCTTCTCTAACTCTGGTTGAGCTGTCTGTCTTCTCTAACACTGGTTGAGCTGTCTGTCTTCTCTAACACTGGTTGAGCTGTCTGTCTTCTCTAACACTGGTTGAGCTGTCTGTCTTCTCTAACACTGGTTGAGCTGTCTGTCTTCTCTAACACTGGTTGAGCTGTCTGTCTTCTCTAACACTGGTTGAGCTGTCTGTCTTCTCTAACACTGGTTGAGCTGTCTGTCTTCTCTATCTCCACTGGTTGAGCTGTCTGTCTTCTCTATCTCCACTGGTTGAGCTGTCTGTCTTCTCTAACTCTGGTTGAGCCGTCTGTCTTCTCTAACACTGGTTGAGCCGTCTGTCTTCTCTAACACTGGTTGAGCTGTCTGTCTTCTCTAACACTGGTTGAGCTGTCTGTCTTCTCTAACACTGGTTGAGCTGTCTGTCTTCTCTATCTCCACTGGTTGAGCTGTCTGTCTTCTCTATCTCCACTGGTTGAGCTGTCTGTCTTCTCTATCTCCACTGGTTGAGCTGTCTGTCTTCTCTATCTCCACTGGTTGAGCTGTCTGTCTTCTCTAACTCCACTGGTTGAGCTGTCTGTCTTCTCTAACACTGGTTGAGCTGTCTGTCTTCTCTAACTCCACTGGTTGAGCTGTCTGTCTTCTCTAACTCTGGTTGAGCTGTCTGTCTTCTCTAACTCCACTGGTTGAGCTGTCTGTCTTCTCTAACACTGGTTGAGCTGTCTGTCTTCTCTAACTCCACTGGTTGAGCTGTCTGTCTTCTCTATCTCCACTGGTTGAGCTGTCTGTCTTCTCTAACTCCACTGGTTGAGCTGTCTGTCTTCTCTAACACTGGTTGAGCTGTCTGTCTTCTCTAACTCCACTGGTTGAGCTGTCTGTCTTCTCTAACTCTGGTTGAGCTGTCTGTCTTCTCTATCTCCACTGGTTGAGCTGTCTGTCTTCTCTAACACTGGTTGAGCTGTCTGTCTTCTCTAACTCTGGTTGAGCTGTCTGTCTTCTCTAACTCCACTGGTTGAGCTGTCTGTCTTCTCTATCACTGGTTGAGCTGTCTGTCTTCTCTAACACTGGTTGAGCTGTCTGTCTTCTCTAACTCTGGTTGAGCTGTCTGTCTTCTCTATCACTGGTTGAGCTGTCTGTCTTCTCTAACTGGTTGAGCTGTCTGTCTTCTCTAACACTGGTTGAGCTGTCTGTCTTCTCTAACTCTGGTTGAGCTGTCTGTCTTCTCTAACTCTGGTTGAGCTGTCTGTCTTCTCTATCACTGGTTGAGCTGTCTGTCTTCTCTAACACTGGTTGAGCTGTCTGTCTTCTCTATCACTGGTTGAGCTGTCTGTCTTCTCTATCACTGGTTGAGCTGTCTGTCTTCTCTAACACTGGTTGAGCTGTCTGTCTTCTCTAACTCCTCTGGTTGAGCTGTCTGTCTTCTCTAACTCCACTGGTTGAGCTGTCTGTCTTCTCTATCACTGGTTGAGCTGTCTGTCTTCTCTAACACTGGTTGAGCTGTCTGTCTTCTCTATCACTGGTTGAGCTGTCTGTCTTCTCTATCACTGGTTGAGCTGTCTGTCTTCTCTAACACTGGTTGAGCTGTCTGTCTTCTCTAACTCCTCTGGTTGAGCTGTCTGTCTTCTCTAACTCCACTGGTTGAGCTGTCTGTCTTCTCTATCACTGGTTGAGCTGTCTGTCTTCTCTAACACTGGTTGAGCTGTCTGTCTTCTCTAACTCCACTGGTTGAGCTGTCTGTCTTCTCTATCACTGGTTGAGCTGTCTGTCTTCTCTAACACTGGTTGAGCTGTCTGTCTTCTCTATCACTGGTTGAGCTGTCTGTCTTCTCTAACACTGGTTGAGCTGTCTGTCTTCTCTAACACTGGTTGAGCTGTCTGTCTTCTCTAACACTGGTTGAGCTGTCTGTCTTCTCTAACTCCACTGGTTGAGCTGTCTGTCTTCTCTAACACTGGTTGAGCTGTCTGTCTTCTCTAACTCCACTGGTTGAGCTGTCTGTCTTCTCTAACACTGGTTGAGCTGTCTGTCTTCTCTAACTCCACTGGTTGAGCTGTCTGTCTTCTCTAACACTGGTTGAGCTGTCTGTCTTCTCTAACTCTGGTTGAGCTGTCTGTCTTCTCTAACACTGGTTGAGCTGTCTATCTTCTCTAACTCCACTGGTTGAACTGTCTGTCTTCTCTAACACTGGTTGAACTGGCTTGTCTGAAACGTAGAACAAGACGGCAGCAGAAGCAGAAAATCGAGAGATTCCTGCCCTCAGTGAGGAGCTTTTATTTTACCAGATTGAAGATGATGTCTGAGGTTTCCCAGACTGTTGTGGCTTCAGAGGAAGATGCAGATTTATATATATATATATATATATATATATATATATATATATATATATATATATATATATATATATATATATATATATATATATATATATATAAGTGTCAGTGACTTTAGTTCTGCTGCTTAACCTTGTACTGTCTTTGGGTCAAAATGACCCAATTCTTCTCTCCTTCCTTCTTCATTTCCTCTTTTCCTCCTTTTTACCCTCCTTTACTCCTTTTTCTTCCTGCCTCCCTTTCATCATTCGTTCCTTTATTACTTTCTTTCCTTTTCTCCTTTCTTTCCTTCATTTCTCCCTTCCTTCCAATTTTTCTCCCTTCTTTCCTCCCTTCCTTACTCCCTTTCCTACTCCCTTCCTTCTTTCCTTCTTTTCTCCCTTCCTTCCATCATTTCTGCCTTCCTTACTCCCTTTCCTACTCCCTTCCTTCTTTCCTTCTTTTCTCCCTTCCTTCCATCATTTCTGCCTTCCTTACTCCCTTTCCTACTTCCTTCCTTCCTTCCTTCCTTCCTTCCTTCCTTCCTTCCTTCCTTCCTTCCTTCCTTCCTTCCTCCCTTCCTTCCTTCCTTCCTTCCTTCCTTCCTTCCTTCCTTCCTTCCTTCCTTCCTTCCTTCCTTCCTTCCTTACTTCCTTCCTTCCTTCCTTCCTTCCTTCCTACCTTCCTTCCTTCCTTCCTTCCTTCCTTCCATCTTTTCTCCCTTCCTTACTCCCTTTCCTACTTCCTTCCTTCTTTTCTCCTTTATTCCCTACTTCCTTCTTTCCTTCCTTCCTTCCTTCCTTCCTTCCTTCCTTCCTTCCTTCCTTCCTTCCTTCCTTCCTTCCTTCCTTCCTTCCTTCCTTCCATCCATCTTTTCTCCTTTCTTTCCTTCCTTACTCCCTTTCCTACTTCCTTCCTTCTTTCCTTCTTTCCTTCCTTCCTTCCTTCCTTCCTTCCTTCCTTCTTTCCTTCCTTCCTTCCTTCCTTCCTTCCTTCCTTCCTTCCTTCCTTCCTTCCTTCCTTCCTCCCTTCCTTCCTTCCTTCCTTCCTTCCTTCCTTCCTTCCTTCCTTCCTTCCTTCCTTCCTTCCTTCCTTCCTTCCTTACTTCCTTCCTTCCTTCCTTCCTTCCTTCCTACCTTCCTTCCTTCCTTCCTTCCTTCCTTCCATCTTTTCTCCCTTCCTTACTCCCTTTCCTACTTCCTTCCTTCTTTTCTCCTTTATTCCCTACTTCCTTCTTTCCTTCCTTCCTTCCTTCCTTCCTTCCTTCCTTCCTTCCTTCCTTCCTTCCTTCCTTCCTTCCTTCCTTCCTTCCTTCCTTCCTTCCATCCATCTTTTCTCCTTTCTTTCCTTCCTTACTCCCTTTCCTACTTCCTTCCTTCTTTCCTTCTTTCCTTCCTTCCTTCCTTCCTTCCTTCCTTCCTTCTTTCCTTCCTTCCTTCCTTCCTTCCTTCCTTCCTTCCTTCCTTCCTTCCTTCCTTCCTTCCTTCCTTCCTTCCTTCCTTCCATCTTTTCTCCCTTCCTTACTCCCTTTCCTACTTCCTTCCTTCCTTCCTTCCTTCTTTTCTCCCTCCACCCTCCCTTGACCCAAAGACAGGAGCACAAAGGTTTAAAACAAACAGCGATAAATTATTAGTTAATTAGTTAAAGGGAAAAGTCTTGATCACACTAGAGTTATCGTTCCTTGAAAGTTTTCCTAGACATCTGAAGCTTTACTCCAAGCACACATTTCTTTCTGTCTTTTATGTTTTATAAGTCCCTGATTAATTCAGAACGTCTTTGTTTTTCATCCATTCCAGCAGCTACATGTTTCTCTCCATTAGGACTTTGATCCGGCGTTTCTTTCCCCCACTGAGGATTCAACACGGGGAAGTGCTGATATGAACCATTTCTCTTTCTGTTCCTCTCTTCCAGAAAGTCAGTGAGAAGGTTGGAGGAGCAGAAGGAACCAAGCTTGACGATGACTTCAAAGAAATGGAAAAGGTCATTGTCTGGGTTTTATTTAATTAAAGTGAGAATATTTCTAACAGCTGTTCTGCAGGAAAAGTTTATTTTTCTTACATTCATACCAGTGTAGAAACCTGGTAGAATCAGTTGATTTGAAGATTTTAATTCGAACATGCAAAAAAAGAGCACAAAAAAGTAAAAAACAGAATACAAATATATATATATATATATATATATATATATATATATATATATATATATATATATATATATATACTCCTTAATCTTACATACACTCTTATATATAACAAGACGAGTTTCGAAAAACTTACTTAATAAAACACACATACCTACTTTAATAACTGTAATAACTGTAACTTTAATAAATGTAATTAATAAATGTATATATAAATATCGTCAAAATCAAACAAATGTAGGCAAAAAAAAGAAAACAAAACAAACGTCCAGTATTTAGTTGTGCTACTATGTGTGTTTGTAATAATAGAAGTAATTATAATGCATAGTATTACATTATCATTACTTTACTATAATACTACGATATAATACAGAACAACAGACAGCAATGATATAACAATATACTTGAATAACTATATAAGAATAGATATGCTATATATACACTGGTTCATATATTTACCTCCAATTATATCCATAAAAATTACTATAAATCTACCATATTTTCTGGACTATAAGCCGCTACTTTTTTCATAGGTTTTCAACCATGCAGCTTATACAAAGGTGCGGCTATTCTGTGGATTTTTCTTCCACCACTCGGGGCGCTCTAACCGGAATTACAATAAAAACTAAGACAAAATAAATGCAAAGAAGAATACGCAACTTCTTCTTTAGCAGATAGAAGTAGAAGCAGGTTTCAAACAGATAAATAGATAAATAAGTACCGGTTATTTTCTGTTATTTACTGTCCCGTTTTAATCAGCAAAGCTACTGCCGTGTTAAAAGACACTGTTAGGAAAGATTTATTTAGGTACAAACATGTACATCATTTACAGTTCAAAATCCTTCTGTACATGTAGTAAATATCTAACCTAACAACATAAATATCTGCGGCTAAATATCTGCGGATGCGGCTTATAGTCCAGAAAATACGGTATATATCAACATATCTACATATAACTATAAATCAATATATATTAATAGTGTCAGGACTGGTGTTGTGAGGACCCAGATGCAGGAGAGCGAGGCAGGAGTTCGCAACAAAAAGGGTTTATTTTCCAAACCAAAAAACAAAACGCTGCTTAGCAGGATCAAAAACACACGGAAACAGGGATCAAAAAACTAGAGCAAAAACAGGCAGGACACATGGAGGAAAACACAGTACGGAACCACCAGGAGCAAGGGCATGACCAGACCAGATATACACAGGGGATAACGAGACACAACGAGACACAGGTGCAGACAATCAGGGCAGATTGGACACAGGCGGAGCAAAACAGAAACAAACTGGGGGAAATGTCACACACTGATAGAGATATAGATATATAAATACTGTACATATAATACAACTCAATATATCCATGTACATACCTACATATAACATATCTATATCCATAATATACATATATCTAAATATATTAATAAATGTAAATATCTACATGTTTATTTGCATCTGTATTTTGAATAGAATGTTTTTTCTTTTTTTAAATGGTGATATGTTTTGACTTTGTTTTAGCTCCATATTCAGGCTGTTCCACAGTTTTATCCGTCATGTGTTTTTTCTGGCGTGTTTTCTCCTGCAGAAGGTGGACGTCACCAGCAGAGCAGTGCTGGACATCATGACCAAAACTACAGAGTATCTTCAGCCTAACCCAGGTACGCTGGAACATACTGTACAGTCTAAAACCTCTGGCCTGCATTTGATTTGAGTGTTTTTAGAGAAAATTAAAAAGAAATTAAAAAAAAAAAGAATATAAAATAAAATGTGGTGGACAGGTCAGAAACCTTCGAGGCTTATGGAGTGGCCTCTCCTCTACGATACACTTCAGACAGTAAAACAAAAAATACTTTAGAAAATAAAAACACAAGATAATGAAATAATAGTTAAAATAGACATCTTAAAAAATATGATAAAATGAGCAGACTGTAGCATAAACCGAAACAAAGAGCATCTAGATATACAGGACTGTCTCAGAAAACTAGAATATTGTGATAAAGTTATTTATTTTCTGTAATGCAATTAAAAAAACAAAAATGTCATACATTCTGGATTCATTACAAATCAACTGAAATATTGCAAGCCTTTTATTATTTTAATATTGCTGGATTATGGTTTACAGTTTAAGATTAAGATTCCCACAATATTCTAATTTTTTGAGATAGGATATTTGAGTTTTCTTAAACATAATTCATATTAAAATAAATTAATTTCCTTAACATCTTGACATCTTTTTTTTTACAAGTTTTATACAAAAATGGTTGTTATTTTAATGGTCGCGCCACATGATATTTCATAAAATGGACATCATTAGTCAAACTTTGTTTGTATATTATGATGGAAATATAAATATAAATGTGTATAAATCTTATACACTACAAGACACTTCAGAAATCATGCCAGATAGAAGAAGATTGATTTAAAAACATTTAGAGTGATTTAAAAAAAAGTTTTCAAAACAAGAGTCCTGGTCGGACGGTCGCACCACATGACATTCTGACGCTTAAAACAACAACAAAATCCCAAATAACTAGTATTTTTTGTAAAATTCAAGTGAGTCCATATGTGGGACAGTAAGTTCATATATATGGTATTTTTTTATCCATTTAAACCTTTTTTGAATTGAAAAAAAAAATCAGTTTTTCAGAAAATATAGGCGTCACGTCATTGACCCATAAACAAGACTGGAATACAGCGTTAACAGCAGGATCTATTGAGAAAAGCTGATTTTCCTAATGATTCCTATCGACTTCCACACCTTTCTGGCCTGGCCTCTCACAGTCCTAACGTCCTTTCCTTCCAGCGTCCAGAGCCAAGCTGAGTATGATCAATACCATGTCAAAGATCCGCGGGCAGGACAAGGGGCCCGGTTACCCGCAGGCCGAGACCATCCTGGGAGACGCCATGCTCAAGTTCGGCCGAGAGTTAGGAGACGAGTCCAGCTTTGGTGAGTGGAAATTAATCTGCCAATACCGATGTGTATTTCTACCACGGAGTATCAGGGCCAAACTAAGACAAAAAAAAGGGAAATTAAGAGAAAAAGTCATAATATTATGAGAATAAAGTCGTAATATTATGAGAATAAAGTCGTAATATTATGAGAATAAAGTTGTAAAATTACGAGAATAAAGTCGTAATATTATGAGAATAAAGTCGTAATATTATGAGAATAAAGTTTTTAAATTACGAGAATAAAGTCTTAATATTACGAGAATAAAGTCTTAATATTACGAGAATAAAGTCGTAATATTATAATAATAAAGTCGTAATATTACGAGAATAAAGTCGTAATGTTGCGAGAATAAAGTCGTAATGTTACGAGAATAAAGTCGTAATTATGAGAATAAAGTCGTAATATTATGAGAATAAAGTTTTAAAATTACGAGAATAAAGTCTTAATATTACGAGAATAAAGGCATAATATTACGAGAATAAAGTCGTAATATCACGAGAATAAAGTCGTAATATTACGAGAATAAAGTCGTAATATTATGAGAATAAAGTTTTAAAATTACGAGAATAAAGTCGTAATATTACGAGAATAAAGTCGTAATATTATGAGAATAAAGTTTTAAAATTAAGAGAATAAAGTCTTAATATTACGAGAATAAAGGCATAATATTACGAGAATAAAGTCGTAATATCACGAGAATAAAGTCGTAATATTACGTAATAAAAAACAAAAAAATGAAACAAAAATTGAGAATTTTTTTTTTTTTAATCAACATTAATATTACATTATTTTACACAGATCTGACACAAAGCTGGTATATTAAAAGCCTCACACGGGGCACCATTTATGTTGTCCTTATCACCAAGGGCTGTAAATGCAAGGCCTGCTGGGGGTTTACTAAACACTAACTACAGGCTTTACTAAACAGAAAGGTTTTAAGGTTTAGGTTTACTTTATTTATGTCTCTTTCTCATGTTTCTTTCTCTCTATTGTCTCTTCTTCCCTGCAGGAATTGCGCTGAGCGATGCCAGCGAGGCGATGAAGGAGCTCGGGGAGGTGAAAGATGCTCTGGACATGGAGGTCAAACAGAACTTCATCGACCCGCTGCAGAACCTGCACGATAAAGACCTGAAGGAGATACAGGTGAGGGCGGCTCCGCGTTGATCCTCGTCCAGAGTGTGGATACGTGTGATAACTGCAGGAAACTCCAGAGTTAGGGCCAATCCCAATGTTCCCCCTACTTTCTACCACTAGCCCTAAAAATGAATCCACAGGCGTAATGTCCTTGTAATGTTCCCTAGGGATTGGGACACCACTTGCTCCGTCACTGCGTGGTTTACGTTCGGGTACGTAAGCGACTGTAGTTACGTTTGCACAAACGTCACACCATATCAGGAAGCCCAGAGATAAAAGCTGTTTTAATTTCAGCTGTAGTGCTGTTAATATGCCACTTTATTAAGTTTTAATATTTTTTCAGGCGTAAAAGTAACCGTTAAGATCCCCAACCTGGGCTCAGTTTATCCAAATAACGCCTGTTAAGAAATTTGCTCCAATGTTTTTCGGGGATGAGAAGAGTCGCCGGCAATTTATGGTTCCGCGTTAAAATGACGCAGAGCCAACGGCGTAGGGTACGGCGTAGGCTCTGCGTTGGTGTAACGCGGAACCATAAATCAGCCTTTATTCTGGCGAGATCTGAAAAAAATTCGCAACAACGAGCAAGCGAGTGATTATGTACATTCACTGAGTGAATATTATGAAAGTAAAAATATATATTTCTCGCTAGAAATGTAATCAAAACGCATTTTTATGCAGAAACTAACTCAAAATATTGATTTTATTCACTAAAAAATAAGACATGTCCGCCATGTTTTTTTGTTTGATTCAGTCGGCAAATGATGACTAGGGGTGTAACAATATATCGTGCAACAAAATTTTGCGATACAAAAACGTCACGATACGTGTCGTGGAGGTGACAAACTGTATCGCGATATTGGGTTATTAATATTAATCTATTGTGTTGACTAGTAACGCGGATCCGACCGCGCGTGACGACCGCGCCTCGACCAAAATCTCCTCCGCTCAGAAAGAACTAGTCCCGTTTTGAGCTCTGAACTTTTACTAATGTAAGTCTGGTGTAGAGTTAAGCCTTACCTTATTAAATTAAACCTTTTTTGGGGTGGTTGAGTAGGATAAACACGGGGAAACTTCCAGTGTACTTTAATGTCCGCTCAGTGTAGGATTTTAGAACATCAACACAGCAGCTAGTGCCGTACTGTGGCGTATCACTCCACCAATCTAAAACAGACTAATCACTACAGATAAACTGACTAGTGTCATTATAGTCCCTGATTTACATCAGAATAGAAAGAATAGATTTATAAAATAATGAACTAGGGCTGGGCGATATGGACCAAAAGTCATATCTCGATATTTTCTAGCTGAATGTTGATACTCGATATATATCGATATTTTTTCTGTGCCATAATTGGGGTTTCCCCCCCAAAGCATTATAGCATAGCATCTCTGTTAGCATCTCTGTTAGCATCTCTGTTAGCTTCATTTTTGTCTGAGGCAAACCCTTAAAAAAACAGTCAGTTTTAATACAAAGCCTCGTGCCAAATGTCACACAGGTTCCTTTATTAACAGAGGTCTGCACAATATCAACATGTATAAAACAAATGAAATAAAAATAAACTGCCTGCATATATAGAATAAAAACTGCTACTGCTTCTTGAATAAAATAAAACAAATATCCCTTTCCTGCATAACAATTACATTAAAATACACTGTGCAATTAATACAATGTTTTTTTTTATAATCGATATAAACGATATTGTCTCGTACCATATCGCGTTTGAAAAATATATCGATATATATTCAAATCTCGATATATCGCCCAGCCCTATAATGAACCCTGAATCACCAAAATAACCTTCTTAACAAAAATAAATCTCCTCTTACACTTATAAGGTGAGCATGAATCAATCTTTTTTATGATGTAAAATTGTATGTATTTATTTACTTTTAATTATTTATTTATTTAATTTTAGTTGTTAAATTTCTGGAAAAGAAAAAAGTCAAATCATACATGAGAGAAACTATTCAGTTTGTGTCTAAATATTTGTACTTGTATGAAACTGAAGATCATAATGCAAACCTGACATTTACTTTTAGTTCAGTTTGTGGAAAATGGTTGGCCTGGCTTTCTCTTTAAAACTTAAACAGTTATAAAGCATTACAAACTGTAACAATAGGGCAAATGCACAGCAATGTTTTATATTTTGTGTCTTTCAAATAAAAGACCATTTTTTCCAGTTATATGTTCCTCATTCAAGGTTGTTAAAAAAATACTGCTATAATATCGTATCGTTATCGGGACCTCAATATCGTGTATCGTACCGTATCGTGAGATTAGTGTATCGTTACACCCCTAATGATGAGGTAAAGCATTCTGGGAAATTTTCTCTAGCCCTCCGTCAGTGAGTCAGTATCTGAAATCCCTCGCTCTGAAGGGCTAGATTCATACACACTAGCCCTCGTTATGTCCACTAGCCCTACATGCAAAGAGGAATTGGGAACCACTAGCCTCACGGGAACGCGCAAAATGTAGGGGTAGGACTGAAAAGTAGGACTAGGGGGGGATTGGGACTGGGCCTTTGAGTAGTTGGACTTTTCATCAGGTTCTGTTCAGCCACTCAGCAGATTTCTGTGACCTGTGTGTTGCCCGACCATGTAGCATCATCTGAAGAAGATGGAGGGCCGTCGTCTGGACTTCGACTACAAGAAGAAGCGCCAGGGGAAAGTTCAGGACGACGAACTCAAGCAGGCGCTGGAGAAGTTCGACGAGAGCAAAGAGATCGCCGAGCAGAGCATGTTCAACCTGCTGGAGAGCGACGTGAGGACTCTGATGCCTGACAGCAAACACAATCATCAGGAGAATAGAAAGATTAACAATGCTAAGGAATCAGAGAGCAATAACAAAACACTTAAAGCAATCTGAATCAGGAAAACTAATCAGATAATGCTTCCAGGAATCAATGATGAGCCGAAATGAAAATTTGTGGCCGAAACCGAAACCCAAAATAATAATAAACACTTGGCCGAATACCGAACAATACCGAACATGGTTCTTCAGCAGTTTTTCATTTTTGCCAATTTTTTCACCATTGCATAAATCAAATACATTTGATTTAGGCATGCTTTTAAAAGAAAATAATCTTTTACAAAATGAAAAGGTAGAAAATATTTATTGAACGTAAAAAAATGAAATTTTTTTAATTTCTAGCATTATGTTGTTTTGGTTCCACCTCCTGGTGAATGTTGGTAAAATTCTTATGTGGTTACTTTTTGGTTGGCCAACGATTTATGTTTGTGGTGCAACCGTTACGGAGCGGCCAGTCTATTTCCTTATATTACAACGCTGTTATTAATTGTTCGGTTTTTTCCCCACTTATTCCACCGAACACCGAAAGTGTTTTTTTGCCATTTTCAGCCGAACAGTTTCGGTTACCGAACAATCGGTGCATCACTACCAGGAATACATTTCATATCACGACAAGAAAGGAAGTCGCAGCCACATAGGCAATAAAATGAAATATTTCTGTCTATTCTTGTTTCGGAAATATGGAAGAGTATCAGGGCCAGGCAGGAGAAAAAATGTTTGAAGAGGGGAAGATTTATTTTATTGTGCATTTCGAGTGCAAGTGTTGAAGAAAAAAGACGAAATGTCGAGATTAATGTTGAAATACAATTTAGAGAAAAAAGTCGAAATTTTGTGAATAAAGCCGAAATTTTTCGAGAATAAAGTTGAAATACTTCTGAAATACCTCTGGCCCATCAAATCCAGTTAGGAGAGTGACTGACAGCTCTGCAGCAGCCGTAACTAACTAACTAACTAACTAACTAACTAACTAACTAACTAACTAACTTACATCCTTGGAGTGGAACGTTAAGTTTCTGAAGTTATGCAACTGCATAATGTGTGATATGTGTTTCAAATCAATATCGTCATCAATTTTCCTTTTTTTTTTTTTTTTTTTTTTTTTTTAATCCCGATTTTTCCCCATTTTATCACCCAATGCTCCTACCTAAGTCAGTCCTGTGCATTTCCATCCTCTACCAACCCCGGGAGTTCCTGCACTGAGCTCAGGTCTCCTCCTTAACCTGAGGAGTGATCAGCAGCAGCATCTTTTCACCAGACAGGGTGGGGCTTCTCTGGCCGGACGTAGCGCGTGGAAGGATCACGTTATTCCGGCCGGATCCTCCCCACCCCATGTGTTGCCCGGTTGGCCAGAGGGGGCAGTAGAGCCCAGGACTGCTGCATGTTTTTGTGAGGGTGCAATGCAAAAACTCAAAATCTATAAGAATAGAATGGAAGAATATTTGTCTTATTTCTAGTTAAAATGTCTCATTTTTAGTCAAAAAATCTCAATACACTAAAAACAAGACTCATTACCACAAAAATAACTTGTTATTTGACTATTTTCACCTGTTTCAAGTAAATAAGTCACTTAAAATAAGTAGAAAAAATCTGCCAGTGGAACAAGATTTATCTTCTCATTACAAGAAGATAAATCTTGTTCCACTGGCAGATTTTTTTCTACTTATTTTAAGTGAAAATTTACTTGATACAGGTGAAAATTGTCAAATAATAAGTATTTTTTCTGGTAATTACTCTTGTTTTAAGTGTAAAATAAGAGATTTTAACTAGAAATAAGACAAATATTCTTGTTAAGATTTGAGTTTTTGCAGTGTAGCTCACATTAGCTACCCAGGGAACACGGGGAGAACATGCAAACTCCACACAAAAAAAAAGAAAGATCCTTTCTCCAACCCCACCCATGTTGGGGGCGCTGAAGTCATGGGGGAACTAACACGCATTCAGCGCCCACAGCGTTCGTCATCAAATTTTGACTTTTTTCTCAAGATTTTTCTTGAAATTGTACTTTACTGTAACATTAATCTCGACATTTCGACTTTTTTCTCAACATTTCGACTTTTTTCCTCAACATTTCAACTTTTTTCTCAGCATTTCAACTTTTTCCTCAACATTTCAACTTTTTTCTCAGCATTTCAACTTTTTCCTCAACATTTCAACTTTTTTCTCAGCATTTCAACTTTTTTCTCAGCATTTCGACTTTTTCCTCAGCATTTCGACTTTTTTCTCAACATTTCGACTTTTTTCTCAACATTTCGACTTTTTTCTCAACATTTCGACTTTTTTCCTCAGCATTTCGACTTTTTCCTCAGCATTTCGACTTTTTCCTCAACATTTTGACTTTTTTCCTCAACATTTCGACTTTTTTCTCAACATTTCGACTTTTTTCTCAACATTTCGACTTTTTTCACATAATGTTGACTTTTTTCTCAACATTTCTACTTTTTTCCTCAACATTTTGACTTTTTTCTCAACATTTCGACTTTTTTCTCAACATTTCGACTTTTTTCCTCAACATTTCGACTTTTTTCACATAATGTTGACTTTTTTTTTCAACATTTCGACTTTTTTCTCGACATTTCAACTTTTTTCTCAACATTTCGACTTTTTTCTCAACATTTCGACTTTTTTCTCGAAGTGCATAATGAAAAAAAATCTTCCTCCTCTAAAATATTTGTATTTTTCTCCTGCCTGGCCCTGATACTCTTCCGAACGTAGAATGCGTAGAATCCCTGCTTGTTTAACTCTGCAACAGGAAACACAGAGAGAGCATTTGTGGCCCCGGCCCCGGCCCCGGCCCCGGCCCCGGCCCCGGCCCCGGCCCCGGCCCCGGCCCCGGCCCCGGCCCCGGCCCCGGCCCTGCCCCCCGGCCCCGGCCCCGGCCCCCCGGTACCGGCCCCGGCCCCGGCCCCGGCCCGGCACCGGCCCCGGCCCCAGCCCCGGCCCCGGCCCCGGGCCCGGCCCCGGCCCCGGCCCTGCCCCCCGGCCCCGGCCCCGGCCCCCCGGTACCGGCCCCGGCCCCGGCCCCGGCCCCGGCCCCGGCCCTGCCCCCCGGCCCCGGCCCCGGCCCCCCGGTACCGGCCCCGGCCCCGGCCCCGGCCCCGGCCCCGGCCCCGGCCCGGCACCGGCCCCGGCCCCGGCCCCGGGCCCGGCCCCGGCTGGGCCTGCAGCAGGTTCTGCAGCAGGTTCTCAGCGGCACAACCACTAAATAAATAAATGAAAGTGTGTGTGTTGCAGATCGAGCAGGTGAGCCAGCTGGCAGCGCTGGTCCAGGCTCAGTTGGAATATCACAGCCGTGCTGCAGAAATCCTGCAACAACTCTCCAGCAAGATGGAGGACAGGTAGAAACCATCCCATCCCCCACTCACTCCATCCCATCCCCCACTCACTCCATCCCATCCCCCACTCCATCCCCCCATCCCCCACTCCATCCACCCATCCCCCACTCACTCCATCCACCCATCCCCCACTCCATCCACCCATCCCCCACTCCATCCCCCCATCCCCCACTCCATCCACCCATCCCCCACTCCCACAGAGTAACCAGTTACTTCTACAGGACTGTCGCAGAAAAATAGAATATTGTGATAAAGTTCTTTATTTTCTGTAATGCAATTACAAAAACAAAAATGTCATACATTCTGGATTCATTACAAATCAACTGAAATATTGCAAGCCTTTTATTATTTTAATATTGCTGATTATGGTTTACAGTTTAAGATTAAGATTCCCAGAATATTCAAATTTTATGAGATAGGATATTTGAGTTTTCTTAAACTGTAAACCATGATCAGCAATATTAAAATAATATTGCTGATCATTTATATTATTATTTATTGATATTATTATTATTTATATATTATTTTACATACATATATATATATATATATATATATATATATATATATATATATATATATATATATATATATATATATATATATATATATATATATATATATACTTTTTTACTTTTTTGTCTTCTTTTTTTAACATGCACGTTCAAAATAAAATCTTCATCCAGAACAAGTCGTTGTTCCGCTGAACTGTTGATCTTCTGTCTTTTCTCCAGGATAAAGGAAGTGTCCAGTAAACCCAGGAAGGAGTTTTGTCCCAAACCCAGGATGACCCTGGAGCTGCTGCCGCCCAGCGAGAGCCACAACGGGGGGATTCACTCGGCCAAGTCCCCCGGACGATCACCAGGTAGATGTCTGGGGAAGGGCCGTCTCTAAACCTGTCTCATAAACGAGGAGAAACTGTACCAAATATTAATGTCCATGGACCACTGGTTCTTGGTAACTGTACCAAATATTAATGTCCATGGACCACTGGTTCTTGGTAACTGTACCAAATATTAATGTCCATGGACCACTGGTTCTTGGTAACTGTACCAAATATTAATGTCCATGGACCACTGGTTCTTGGTAACTGTACCAAATATTAATGTCCATGGACCACTGGTTCTTGGTAACTGTACCAAATATTAATGTCCATGGACCACTGGTTCTTGGTAACTGTACCAAATATTAATGTCCATGGACCACTGGTTCTTGGTAACTGTACCAAATATTAATGTCCATGGACCACTGGTTCTTGGTAACTGTACCAAATATTAATGTCCATGGACCACTGGTTCTTGGTAACTGTACCAAATATTAATGTCCATGGATCACTGGTTCTTGGTAACTGTACCAAATATTAATGTCCATGGACCACTGGTTCTTGGTAACTGTACCAAATATTAATGTCCATGGATCACTGGTTCTTGGTAACTGTACCAAATATTAATGTCCATGAACCACTGGTTCTTGGTAACTGTACCAAATATTAATGTCCATGGACCACTGGTTATTGGTAACTGTACCAAATATTAATGTCCATGAACCACTGGTTCTTGGTAACTGTACCAAATATTAATGTCCATGGACCACTGGTTCTTGGTAACTGTACCAAATATTAATGTCCATGGACCACTGGTTCTTGGTAACTGTAACAAATATTAATGTCCATGGACCACTGGTTCTTGGTAACTGTACCAAATATTAATGTCCATGGACCACTGGTTCTTGGGGTAACTGTACCAAATATTAATGTCCATGGACCACTGGTTCTTGGTAACTGTACCAAATATTAATGTCCATGGACCACTGGTTCTTGGTAACTGTACCAAATATTAATGTCCATGGACCACTGGTTCTTGGTGACTGTACCAAATATTAATGTCCATGGACCACTGGTTCTTGGTAACTGTACCAAATATTAATGTCCATGGACCACTGGTTCTTGGGGTAACTGTACCAAATATTAATGTCCATGGACCACTGGTTCTTGGTAACTGTACCAAATATTAATGTCCATGGACCACTGGTTCTTGGTAACTGTACCAAATATTAATGTCCATGGACCACTGGTTCTTGGTGACTGTACCAAATATTAATGTCCATGGACCACTGGTTCTTGGTAACTGTACCAAATATTAATGTCCATGGACCACTCGTTCTTGGGGTAACTGTACGGGTCACTGTCAAGTCCAACTGCCTTTAATTTAAGCCCATAATCGGCTGTTATCCCGTCTTTTCCAGAGTTTCCCCCACTAGTTGCAGCCATTTTGACCACTCAGTGCGAGTAAGGGGGAGTTAAATCAGATTTAATTTTAATTCTGAATCTGAAATGAAAGAGGAATTAAACTGAAAGAGGAATTAAACTTCCCGTTCTCATTTCCCCACAGCCCCCATGGACCAGCCGTGCTGTCGAGCTCTGTACGACTTCGAGCCGGAGAACGAGGGCGAGCTCGGCTTCAAGGAGGGCGACGTCATCACCCTGACCAACCAGATCGACGACAACTGGTACGAGGGCATGATCAACGGCCAGTCGGGGTTCTTCCCCATCAACTACGTGGATATCCTGGTGCCGCTGCCCCACTAGAGTCCTCGTCCTGGACCCGGCCCTTTCCCCCCCACCAACCGATCGATCCAGACACCCGGAAAAAACAGCCTGCGTTTGCATAAACAAGAAACCACGCCCTTTCTCTACTTCCTCGTCTTCTTCTGTGCTTTAGTGCGATTCTGCTTTCACGAAAAACCAGAATGAAATGAGAGATGGTGCCGGCCGACACGAGACCACGAGGAAGAGGGGGATTACAGCGGAGAGAAGCAGAAAAGACAGACTGAAAGAGGCGGGGGATCTTTGATAGTGCTCAGCCTGGCAGCGCTGGACACCCATGAGGCTTTGGAGACTTGCGATTAAGGCATGTTGTGTACGTATGTGCATGTCCGTATGTGTTTCGACCTGTTCGTACCGTTATGACGAAGCCAGCACAAATTCCTGCTTGTCAGTTAACTGCCTAACAGCTTCTTTTGTAACGATTCTTCCTCTTTTCTTACTTTTTTCTCAAAGTAACTTTCTTTTCTGCCTTGACTCCTTATGCTTTTCTTTAATCTGTGGTTTCACGGCTGTCCTCACCCCCCTCTCTATTCCTGTCTGGGTTAACATCGCCGTCCGGCTTTGAGGAGCCAATGTATCGATACGTCCTAAAGTCCTGGCGCTACCGCTGGTTCCCCAGACCTCCAGTTTTCCCAGACCTCCAGTTTTGAGGGGCATTTTGTCGTCCTTGTCGCTGCTGTTGTGACGTACTCTGCCTTTCAGAATTTTCAGTCCTGTGGTTTTATGCATGAACCGGTCAAATCAAAGATTACAGTGATAAAACTCCAGTGAAATCCACATTTCAGGAATGCATGGCTGCAAAAAAAGCCGTATCTGCAATAACTCAGTCTTTGGTCAGTCGTCGTGAAGCCCATTTATCTCCAGTTGGAGCTTCAACGGGCTTTCAAAAGGATCCGGAAAGTCATTTAAAACATGAAGCAAGTCAAATCAATTAAGGCCCGGTTTCCACGGAGCAAAAACGCTGGTGTTTTCATGCGTTTTGGCCGTTCGTTTACACGAAAACAAAGCTCAAAGTCTCCAAAAACCATCATTCCTGAAAACTCCAGCCAAAGTGTAGATTTTTAAAACCTCCGTCTTCACGTTTGCTTGTAAACGGAGAGAAACGGACATTTAGGCTTCAGAACGTCACATTATGAGACAGAAACGTCACCAGCGTCATGAGTGACACCTGTGGTTACAATTAGTTTGTAACTGTCAATATTTTCTTGTATTTTACCTGTTTTATATTCTAACGTCACACTTAAAAGTAACTCCACTTCTCTGTCACTCCAAACCAAAGACTCTCGTTCATCTTGGAAGTAACTGGAAGTTACTCGTGTCATTTGTTGATGTTTTTTTCCAGGATTCTGATTGGCTAGCATGACTTTATCTTCTCGTTACACTGCCCCCTGTAGGTTTGGCTGCTCATAGCACCTTAACAGATATTTATACAGGTTCATGTAATTGATGGTATTTTTCAAAACGTAGAGGGGGAAATATCCGTTTTTGAGTTGAAATTTTGTGAAAAAAGTTGAAATTTTGAAGAAAAAAAAAAGTTGAAATTTTGAGGAAAAAGTAGAAATTTTAAGAAAAAAGTCGAAATTTTGTGAAAAAAGTCGAGAAAAAAGTCGAAATTTTGAGGAAAAAGTCAAAATTTTGAGAAAAAAGTCGAAATTTTGAGAAAAAGTCAAAATTTTGAGAAAAAAGTCGAAATTTTGTGAAAAAAGTCGAAATGTCGAGAAAAAAGTCAAAATTTTGAGAAAAAAGTCAAAATGTTGAGAAGTAACTCCACTTCTCTGTCACTCCAAACCAAAGACTGGTTCATCTTGGAAGTAACTGGAAGTTACTCGTGTCATTTGTTGATGTTTTTTTCCAGGATTCTGATTGGCTAGCATGACTTTATCTTCTCGTTACACTGCCCCCTGTAGGTTTGGCTGCTCATAGCACCTTAA